>NC_092155.1:81286670-81431670 GCF_045791955.1 Oncorhynchus clarkii lewisi
TCTGTCTTCCATTCCTTCCTGTCTTCCTGTAGTTGATGAGTCTGTCTGTCTTCCATTCCTTCCTGTCTTCCTGTAGTTGATGAGTCTGTCTGTCTTCCATTCCTTCCTGTCTTCCTGTAGTTGATGAGTCTGTCTGTCTTCCATTCCTTCCTGTCTTCCTGTAGTTGATGAGTCTGTCTGTCTTCCATTCCTTCCTGTCTTCCTGTAGTTGATGAGTCTGTCTGTCTTCCATTCCTTCCTGTCTTCCTGTAGTTGATGAGTCTGTCTGTCTTCCATTCCTTCCTGTCTTCCTGTAGTTGATGAGTCTGTCTGTCTTCCATTCCTTCCTGTCTTCCTGTAGTTGATGAGTCTGTCTGTCTTCCATTCCTTCCTGTCTTCCTGTAGTTGATGAGTCTGTCTGTCTTCCATTCCTTCCTGTCTTCCTGTAGTTGATGACACTTTGCTTCTTGAAAGTACAATATCTTGAAAACTTGACTGCTGACATACAAAACATTTTGGGATTTTATCTATCAACAGCGGACTCTTTTTTTTAAATACCAAAATAAAATGTTTTAGTGGAATTTGGGGGTGGAGCTCAATATACAATATATTTCCTGTTTCCTGTTTTATTTAGACAAGGAGTCAATGCTTAGTCCAAGGTATCTTTATTTTGACAGGAAGTCAAGGTCTATTTATTTAGACAGGGAGTCAATGCTGAGACCAAGGTTTATTTATTTAGACAGGGACTCCCAGCATCTCAATGCTGAGACCAAGGTATATTTATTCAGACAGGGAGTCAATGCTGAGACCAAGGTCTATTTATTTAGACAGAGAGTCAATGCTGAGACCAAGGTCTCTTTATTTAGACAGGGAGTCAATGCTGAGACCAAGGTCTATTTATTTAGACAGGGAGTCAATACTGAGACCAAGGTCTCTTTATTTAGACAGAGAGTCAATGCTGAGACCAAGGTCTATTTATTTAGACAGGGAGTCAATGCTGAGACCAAGGTCTATTTATTTAGACAGAGATTCAATGCTGAGACCAAGGTCTCTTTATTTAGACAGGGAGTCAATGCTGAGACCAAGGTCTATTTATTTAGACAGGGAGTCAATACTGAGATCAAGGTCTCTTTATTTAGACCGAGAGTCAATGCTGAGACCAAGGTGTCTTTATTTAGACAGGGAGTCAATGCTGAGACCAAGGTCTCTTTATTTAGACAGGGAGTCAATGCTGAGACCAAGGTTTATTTATTTAGACAGGGAGTCAATGCTGAGACCAAGGTCTCTTTATTTAGACAGGGAGTCAATGCTGAGACCAAGGTCTATTTATTTAGACAGGGAGTCAATGCTGAGACCAAGGTGTCGTTATTTAGACAGGGAGTCAATGCTGAGACCAAGGTCTCTTTATTTAGACAGGGAGTCAATGCTGAGACCAAGGTTTATTTATTTAGACAGGGAGTCAATGCTGAGACCAAGGTCTCTTTATTTAGACAGGCAGTCAATGCTGAGACCAAGGTCTATTTATTCAGACAAGGAGTCAATGATGAGACCAAGGTGTCTTTATTTAGACAAGGAGTCAATGATGAGACCAAGGTGTCTTTATTTAGACAAGGAGTCAATGCTGACATGTAGAAGTGGTTGTAGCACTTGTAATTGGGGTTGTAGAGCGTGCAGACAGGGTTTTAGACAATGTAAATGTGGTTGTAGGATGAGTAGATGTGGTGGTAGTATGTGTAAATGTGGTTGTAGGACGTGCAGGACGAGTAGATGTGGTTTTAGGATGTGTAGATGGGGTTGTAGGATGTGTAGATGGGGTTGGAGGATGTGTAGATGGGGTTGTAGGATGTGTAGATGGGGTTGGAGGATGTGTAGATGGGGTTGGAGGATGTGTAGATGGGGTTGTAGGATGTGTAGATGTGTAGATGGGGTTGTAGGATGTGTAGATGGGGTTGTAGGACGTGTAGATGGGGTTGTAGGATGTGTAGATGGGGTTGTAGGATGTGTAGATGTGTAGATGGGGTTGTAGGATGTGTAGATGGGGTTGTAGGATGTGTAGATGTGTAGATGGGGTTGGAGGATGTGTAGATGGGGTTGGAGGATGTGTAGATGGGGTTGGAGGATGTGTAGATGGGGTTGGAGGATGTGTAGATGGGGTTGGAGGATGTGTAGATGGGGTTGGAGGATGTGTAGATGTGTAGATGGGGTTGTAGGATGTGTAGATGGGGTTGTAGGACGTGTAGATGGGGTTGTAGGACGTGTAGATGTGTAGATGGGGTTGTAGGACGTGTAGATGTGTAGATGGGGTTGTAGGATGTGTAGATGGGGTTGTAGGATGTGTAGATGGAGTTGGAGGACGTGTAGATGGGGTTGGAGGACGGGTAGCTGGGGTTGGATGACGTGTAGCTGAGGTTGGAGGACGTGTAGCTGGGGTTGGAGGACGTGTAGATGGGGTTGGAGGACGTGTAGATGTGGTTGGAGGACGTGTAGCTGGGGTTGGAGGACATGTAGATGGGGTTGGAAGACGTGCAGCTGGGGTTGGAGGACATGTAGATGGGGTTGGAGGACGTGTAGATGGGGTTGGAGGATGTGTAGATGGGGTTGTAGGACGTGTAGATGTGTAGATGGGGTTGGAGGATGTGTAGATGGGGTTGGATGATGTGTAGATGGGGTTGGAGGACGTGTAGATGGGGTTGGAGGACGTGTAGATGGGGTTGGAGGACGTGTAGATGGGGTTGGAGGATGTGTAGATGTGTAGATGGGGTTGTAGGACGTGTAGATGGGGTTGGAGGACGTGTAGATGGGGTGGGAGGACGTGTAGATGGGGTTGGAGGATGTGTAGATGGGGTTGTAGGATGTGTAGATGGAGTTGGAGGACGTGTAGATGGGGTTGGAGGACGTGTAGCTGGGGTTGGATGACGTGTATCTGGGGTTGGAGGACGTGTAGCTGGGGTTGGAGGACGTGTAGATGGGGTTGGAGGACGTGTAGATGGGGTTGGAGGACGTGTATTTGGGGTTAAAGGACATGTAGATGGGGTTGGAGGACGTGTAGCTGGGGTTGGAGGACATATAGATGGGGTTGGAGGGCGTGTTGATGGGGTTGGAGGATGTGTAAATGGGGTTGTAGGACGTGTAGATGGGGTTGGAGGACGTTTAGATGTGTAGATGGGATTGGTGGATGTGTAGATGGGGTTGGATGATGTGTAGATGGGGTTGGAGGACGTGTAGATGTGTAGATGGGGTTGGAGGATGTGTAGATGGGGTTGGAGGACGTGTAGATGGGGTTGGAGGACGTGTAGATGTGTAGATGGGATTGGAGGATGTGTAGATGGGGTTGGATGATGTGTAGATGGGGTTGGAGGACGTGTAGATGTGTAGATGGGGTTGGAGGATGTGTAGATGGGGTTGGAGGACGTGTAGATGGGGTTGGAGGATGTGTAGATGGGGTTGGAGGATGTGTAGATGGGGTTGGAGGATGTGTAAATGTGTAGATGGGGTTGTAGGACGTGTAGATGGGGTTGTAGGACGTGTAGATGGGGTTGTAGGACGTGTATATGGGGTTGGAGGACGTGTAGATGGGGTTGTAGGATGTGTAGATGGGGTTGGAGGATGTGTAGATGGGGTTGGAGGTCGTGTAGATGGGGTTGGAGGACGTGTAGATGTGTAGATGGGGTTGTAGGATGTGTAGATGGGTTGGAGGACGTGTAGATGGGGTTGGAGGACATGTAGATGAGGTTGGAGGACGTGTAGATGTGTAGATGGGGTTGTAGGACGTGTAGATGAGGTTGTAGGACATGTAGATGGGGTTGTAGGACGTGTAGATGTGTAGATGGGGTTGTAGGATGTGTAGACGGGGTTGTAGGATGTGTAGATGGGGTTGGAGGACGTGTAGATGGGGTTGGAGGAAGTGTAGATGGGGTTGTAGGATGTGTAGATTGGGTTGTAGGACGTGTAGATGGGGTTGGAGGACGTGTAGATGGGGTTGGAGGAAGTGTAGATGGCGTTGTAGGATGTGTAGATTGGGTTGTAGGACGTGTAGATGGGGTTGGTGGACGTGTAGATGGGTTGGAGGACGTGTAGATGGGGTTGGAGGATGTGTAGATGGGGTTGGAGGACGTGTAGATGGGTTGGAGGACGTGTAGATTGGTAGGAGGACGTGTAGATGGGGTTGTAGGACGTGTAGATGGGGTTGTAGGACGTGTAGATGGGTTGGAGGACGTGTAGATGGGGTTGGAGGATGTGTAGATGGGGTTGGAGGATGTGTAGATGGGGTTGGAGGATGTGTAGATGGAGTTGGAGGATGTGTAGATGGGGTTGGAGGACGTGTAGATGGGGTTGGAGGATGTGTAGATGGGGTTGGAGGATGTGTAGATGGGGTTGGAGGATGTGTAGATGGAGTTGGAGGATGTGTAGATGGGGTTGGAGGATGTGTAGATGGGGTTGGAGGATGTGTAGATGGAGTTGGAGGATGTGTAGATGGGGTTTGTAGGACGTGAAGATGGGGTTGGAGAACGTGTAGATGGGGTTGTAGTTGTAGTCAGGGTGTGGGGGTGTGAAATGGTTTTGACTGCACCTGAAACAGAAACACACAGAAAACAAATACAAAAAGGAAAAGTTAATACTATCTCTCTGTGTATGTGCGTGTGCGTAGATGTATGTACCTTTACTTGAGGATGGTGTTGAGTCTGTACTGGTAGTATTGGTAGTTGTCCTGACAGTCCTCCCAGGGGTTAAAGGTCATGTCCTCATCCTTCTCTACAAACGTTTCCCAGACAGACAAGAAGTCAGACGGCTTCATCATCCTTATCCTCACACCCAGTGACGCCAGGCACCGCAGGCCCACCTAGCACACAGAGACACAAACACACAGCACGCACATGTACTGTATGAGAGCGAGGGAGTCTAATTTGGTATTTGGTATTTTATTAGGATCCCCATTAGCTGTTGCAAAAGCAGCAGCTACTCTTCCTGGGGTCCAAACAAAACATGAAACGTGACATAATACAGAACATTAATAAACTCAAAGACAGAACTACATACATTTTTAAAATGGCAAACGTAACCTACATATCAATACATACACACAAACTATCACAAACTAGGTCCAATAGAGGAGAGGCGTTGTGCCGTGAGGTGTTGCATTATCTGTTTTTGAAACCAGATTTGCTGTTTATTTAAGCAATATGAGATGGAAGGAAGTTCCATGCAATAAGGGCTCTATATAATACTGTACGCTTTCTTGAATTTGTTCTGGATTTGGGGACTGTGAAAAGATGACTGGGGTGTGTGTCAGAGCTTTGTGTAAGTTGACTATGCAAACTATTGGAATTTTCAACACATTCATGTTTCTTATGAAAAGAAGAAGTGATGTAGTCAGTCTCTCCTAAACGCTTAGCCAGAGAGACTGGCATGCATAGTATTTATATCAGCCCTCTGATTACAATGAAGAGCAAGACCTGCCGCTTTGCTGCCCATCTCTGTGTGTGTGGGAGGGGGATTGGCACCTTTATCTCAGGCTCCTCCCACAGGAAGAGGCGGGACATGAGGAGGTAGAGGCGGAGATTCTTTCTCAGTCTGAGGACATCGGCCATCTTGGTGAAGCAGGCTGCACAAGGACTGGAAGATACGTACCATCGGACCTCATATTCCTGGGAGGAGTCATAGTGGGGGAGGACCTGTGGGCGAGAAGGGGAGAATCTGAGTCAAAGAGTTGGTACGAGGGTACACCTAGAGGGAGAATCTGTGTCAGAGTTGGTAGGAGGGTACACCTAGAGGGGGAATATGTGTCAGAGTTGGTAGGAGGGTACACCTAGAGGGGGAATATGTGTCAGAGTTGGTAGGAGGGTACACCTAGAGGGAGAATCTGAGTCACAGAGTTGGTACGAGGGTACACCTAGAGGGGGAATATGTGTCAGAGTTGGTAGGAGGGTACACCTAGAGGGGGAATATGTGTCAGAGTTGGTAGGAGGGTACACCTAGAGGGGGAATATGTGTCAGAGTTGGTAGGAGGGTACACCTAGAGGGGGAATATGTGTCAGAGTTGGTAGGAGGGTACACCTAGAGGGGGAATATGTGTCAGAGTTGGTAGGAGGGTACACCTAGAGGGGGAATATGTGTCAGAGTTGGTACGAGGGTACACCTAGAGGGGGAATATGTGTCAGAGTTGGTAGGAGGGTACACCTAAAGGGAGAATCTGAGTCACAGAGTTGGTACGAGGGTACACCTAGAGGGGGAATATGTGTCAGAGTTGGTAGGAGGGTACACCTAGAGGGGGAATATGTGTCAGAGTTGGTAGGAGGGTACACCTAGAGGGGGAATATGTGTCAGAGTTGGTAGGAGGGTACACCTAGAGGGGGAAAATGTGTCAGAGTTGGTAGGAGGGTACACCTAGAGGGGGAATATGTGTCAGAGTTGGTAGGAGGGTACACCTAGAGGGGGAATATGTGTCAGAGTTGGTAGGAGGGTACACCTAGAGGGAGAATCTGAGTCACAGAGTTGGTAGGAGGGTACACCTAGAGGGAGAATCTGAGTCACAGAGTTGGTAGGATGGTACACCTAGAGGGGGAATATGTGTCAGAGTTGGTAGGAGGGTACACCTAGAGGGGGAATATGTGTCAGAGTTGGTACGAGGGTACACCTAGAGGGGGAATATGTGTCAGAGTTGGTAGGAGGGTACACCTAGAGGGGGAAAATGTGTCAGAGTTGGTAGGAGGGTACACCTAGAGGGAGAATCTGAGTCACAGAGTTGGTAGGAGGGTACACCTAGAGGGGGAATATGTGTCAGAGTTGGTAGGAGGGTATACCTAGAGGGGGAAAATGTGTCAGAGTTGGTAGGAGGGTACACCTAGAGGGGGAATATGTGTCAGAGTTGGTAGGAGGGTACACCTAGAGGGGGAATATGTGTCAGAGTTGGTAGGAGGGTACACCTAGAGGGGGAATATGTGTCAGAGTTGGTAGGAGGGTACACCTAGAGGGAGAATCTGAGTCACAGAGTTGGTAGGATGGTACACCTAGAGGGGGAATATGTGTCAGAGTTGGTAGGAGGGTACACCTAGAGGGGGAATATGTGTCAGAGTTGGTAGGAGGGTACACCTAGAGGGGGAACATTCGTCAGAGTTGGTAGGACGGTACACCTAGAGGGGGAATATGTGTCAGAGTTGGTAGGAGGGTACACCTAGAGGGGGAATATATGTGTCCCACACTAAAACTGGCTTCATGGTGCATCCCACACTAAAATTGGCTTCATGGTGCATCCCACACTAAAACTGGCTTCATGATGCATCCCACACTGAAACTGGCTTCATGGTGCATCCCACACTAAAACTGGCTTCATGGTGCATCCCACACTAAAACTGGCTTCATGGTGCATACCACACTAAAACTGGCTTCATGATGCATCCCACACTAAAACTGGCTTCATGGTGCATCCCATACTAAAACTGGCTTCATGATGTATCCCACACGAAAACTGGCTTCATGGTGCATCCCACACTAAAACTGGCTTCATGGTGCATCCCACGATAAAACAGCCAAGTGAGCCCTCCATCCAACTTTATGTTGTTACCCGTGTGAAGAAGGCCTCCTCTACGTGTGCGGTGGCGTGTTCGTCCTCTATGTATCCCTGTAGTGGATCAGTGGCGCCCTCCGGAGTCTCCACGCGGTAACATAGCAACGTCTTATTACGGCCAGATGAATACTCAACGTTCCGGAATTGGAACTTAAAGTAGAACGGACTCATCTGCTCCCTGTGGGGAGAAGGGGAGAGGGAGGGAGAGAAAAATAAGGAGATAAAGAGAGAGAGGATAAGCTAAAGGTGGCGACCTGCTGTTTGAGGTCAAATAAGCTTCCAAGCCGAATATTCCCTGCCATGACCCGAATTCGAAAAAGGGTTGCTGGAGCCACAACACAGAGTACTAACTGTGCAAACGGAGGAGATGATTGTGGACTTCAGGAAACAGCAGAAGCAGCCCCCTATCCACATCGACGGGACAGTAGTGGAGAAGGTAGTAAGTTTTAAGTTCCTCGGCGTACACATCATGTACAAACTGAAATGGTCCACCCACACAGACAGTGTGGTGAAGAAGGCGCAACAGTGCCTCTTCAACCTCGGGAGGCTGAAGAAATTTGGCTATACACCAAAAACACTCACAAACTTTTACAGGTGCACAATCGAGAGTATCCTGTCGGGCTGTATCACCGCCTGGTACGGCAACTCCGCCCACAACCGTAAGGCTCTCCAGAGGGTAGTGAGGTCTGCACAACGCATCACCGGGGGCAAACTACCTGCCCTCCAGGACACCCACAGCACCCGATGTCACAGGAAGGCCAAAAAGATCATCAAGGACAACAACTACCCGAGCCACTGCCTGTTCACCCCGCTATCATCCAGAAGGCGAGGTCAGTACAGGTACATCAAAGCTGGGACCGAGAGACTGAAAAACAGCCTCTATCTCAAGGCCGTCAGACTGTTAAACAGAAATCACTAACTCAGAGAGGCTGCTGCCTACATTGAGACCCAATCACTGGCCACTTTAATAAATGGATCACTTGTCACTTTATACAATATCATTCTAAATAATGCCACTTTAATAATGTTTGCATATCTTACATTACTCATAGCACATGTATATACTGTATTTTATACCATCTACTGCACCTTGCCCATGCCATCGCTCATCCATGTACTTACATGTACATATTCTCATTCACCCCTTTAGATTTGTGTGTATTAGGTAGTTGTTGGGGAATTGTTAGATTACTTGTTAGATATTACTGCACTGTCGGACCTAGAAGCACAAGCATTTTGCTACACTCGCATTAACATCTACTAACCATGTGTTTGTGACAAATAAAATTAGATTTGGATTTGATTTGGTAACTACTATAGGATCACAGCACTCTACTGGAAAACATGGCTAACACAAGACAGAGGCTATTCCAAATCCGAACAGTATCCCTTACCCTCTTTTGATTAAACCCTGAAAATATAAATGTTATAAATGAAGCCCTAGGGACCTCAGAGTTAGTGGTAGTGCCCAGGGAGAGAGGTAGGGGGTGTATTGGGACCGGCTGTCATGGTAACAGTCACTACTAATGAATCAAATCAAATCAAATTTTATTTGTCACATGCTTCCTTACAAGCCCTTAACCAACAATGCAGTTCAAGAAATAGAGTTATGAAAATATTTACTAAATAAACTAAAGTGAAAAAAAAACAAGTCAATCAAAAAGTAACACAAGAAATGTACATAACAATAACGAGGCTATATACAGGATGTACCAGTACCGAGTCAATGTGCAGGGTTAGAGGTTAATCGAGGTAATTTGTAAAGTGACTACAAACCTCTGTTATGGTGGGGTTTGGCTGCTTTGATCATGACTTAACAATCATTATAAAACTGGTTGTTTGGATCCTGGATGTTGATTGGACAAGCAGTGTTTGAAGACGGTAATGGTTCCAATAGTTTTTCCACCAGGCATTTTTCCCACAGGGTATTTTAGAAACACTTACAGTAAGGGCTGTGATTCATGGAGGCTTGCCCTGGCATGACGTTTTGATAACTGTGTAAATTTCTCTTGGAGAAGTTGACTTCTATCAGTATATTCACCTGTATATGTGGCGATCATAAAGATCTACAAAGGTCATAATGATCTGGAGGAGACTGCCGAATCGAGGTAAACATCTCTGGATTAACCATCTGTTAGCAAAATGTGCTGACTTTCATTGAATTGACAATTCTGTGAACTGTCTTGTGTAAGTTTTACATTGACACAATAACTGTTAGCAAAGGTGTCAGCTAGAGATGACGTGTAGGAGCTGGCAGGGATTGTAGCCTTGCATGATGTCTACGTTGATGCTAATTAGCATTTTCTAATCTGAGAGTAAATAGAGCCCAACATATTGATAAACGTCGCCTTGTACTAGAGAGATTTACATGGTAATCAAAACGTCACGCAAGGGTACGCCTGCGTTAAACACAGCTCTTATTGAAGGGTTCCTGAAATTCCCTACGAGAAAAATGATTGGAACCATTTCCCTGTTTGACCGCAAGACTCTATGGGCATTATGACACTGTGGGGCTCTATTGGTCATCACAGGCTCACTATATCTGCTAACAGTTTCATCTGAAAATTGTCACTGCATCTCAATGGGTTGGTTGTTTGCCAACAAAACGGACACCTGCGCAACTATTGGGCAAAACAGATGTGTTGGCTTAGATTGTTGACAACATGTAAACGATATTTCGTCTCCAATGTTTATTGAAACAATAAATACATTTGCACAATGAGCACTTGTTGTCTTTCAAATACATTGCTACATGGTTAGCTACCTAGCGAATTTGAGCTATATTAGCATTGACATGAAATTAGTCAAAACACTTGTCACATGTCACATGCACCGAATACAGTGAAATGCTAAATTACAAGCCCTTGACCAACAATGCAGTTTTAAGAAAAATAAGTGTTATGTAAAAATAGATAAGTAAAAAATAAAATAACAAATAACAAATAATTAAAGAGCAGCAGTAAAATAACAGTAGTGAGGCTATATACAGGGGGTACCGGTACAGAGTCAATGTCCGGGGGCACTGGTTAGTCGAGGTAATTGAGGTAATATGTACATGTAGGCAGAGTTAAAATGACTATGCATAGATAATAAACAGAGAGTAGCAGTAGCGTAAAAGGGGATGCAAATTGTCTGGGAAGCCATTAGTGTTCAGGGTCTGACAGTCTATGACTGGGGTGGGTGGGGTCTTTGACAATGTTTACGGCCTTCAGGGACAAGTTGAAAATGTCAGTGAACACACTTGCTAGTTAGTCAGCGCATGCTCAAAGGACACATCCTTATAATCTGTCTGGCCCTGCGGCCTTGTAAATCTTGACCTGTTTAAAGGTCTCACTCACATCGGCTACAGAGAGCGTGATCACACAGTTGTCAGAAACAGCTGGTGCTCGCATGCATGTTTCAGTGCTACTAGCCTCGAAGGAGCATAGAAGTAATTTAGCTCACCTGGAAGGCTTGTGTCACTGGGCAGCTCGTGGCTGTGCTTCCCTTTGTAGTCTGTAATAATTTGCAAGCCCTGCCACATCCGACGAGCATCGGAGCCGGTGTAGTATGATTCAATCTTAGTCCTGTATTGACGCTTTGCCTGTTTATTGGTTCGTTGGAGGGAATAGCGGGATTTCTTATAAGCGCCCAGGTTAGAGTCCCGCTCCTTGAAAGCGGCAGCTCTACTCTTTAGCTCAATGCAGATGTTGCCTGTAATCCATGGCTTCTGGTTGGGGTATGTATGTACGGTCACTGTGGGGACAGCGTCATCAATGCACTTATTGGTGAAGCCGGTGACTGATGTGGTATCCTCCTCAATGCCATTGGATGAGTCCTGGTACATTATTCCAGTCTGTGCTAGCATCTGCGTCATCTGACACCTTCCATATTGAACAAGTCACTGGTACTTACTGCTTTAGTTTTTGCTTGTTAGCAGGAATCAGGAGGATAGAGTTTTGGTCAGAATTGCCAAATGGAGGGCGGGGGAGAGCTTTGTACTCGTCTCTGTCTGTGGAGTAAATATCTAGAGTTGTTTTCTCTCTGGTTGTACATGTAACATGCTGGTAGAAATGAGGTGAAACGGATTTAAGTTTCCCTGCATTAAAGTCCCAGGCCGCCTCTGGGCTCACAAGTGGTGCAGCGGTCTAAGGCACTGCATCCCAGTGCTAGAGGCGTCACTACAGACCCTGTTTAGATTGCAGGCTGTATCACAACCGACCATGATTAGGAGTCCCATAGGGCGGCGCACAATTGGCTCACCATTGTCCGGGTTTGGCAGGGGTAGGCCGTCATTGTAAATAAGAATTTATTCTTAACTGACTTGCCTAGATAACTAAAGGTTCAATAAATAAATAAAAATGATACTTTTTTTGTTTGCTTATGGCTTTATACAGCTCGCTGAGTGCAGTCTTCGTGCCAGGATTGGTTTGTGGTGGTAAATAGACAGCTACAACTCTCTTGGTAAATAGTGTGGTCTACAGCTTATCATGAGATACTCTACCTCAGGCGAGCAAAACCTTGAGACTTCCTTAACATTGATTTTCCGCACCAGCTTTTATTGACACACTGATTGGTAAAGTAATTTAATGAGCAAAATATAAAAAACAGTTGATTTCACAGGTTAAAAAAAGGAACAGAAAGGAACAATTCCAACCGGTACTTTTTTGGGGTTGAACCAGTTCAGAACTGTATTTTGCTGATCGGAACAGTAGAACGTAATTCATTTTGAGGGGGTTCTGTTCAGAGCAAAATGACTGGAAAATCATTTTGGTTCCAACATGTTTTGAAGAAGTCAATTTTCTTATTGACAACTCCACACCTGTAGCACAGTGCTGCCATGACAACTCCACACCTGTAGCACAGTGTTGCCATGACAACTCCACACCTGTAGCACAGTGCTGCCATGACAACTCCACACCTGTAGCACAGTGCTGCCATGACAACTCCACACCTGTACCACATCACTGCCATGACAACTCCACACCTGTAGCACAGTGCTGCCATGACAACTCCACACCTGTAGCACAGTGCTGCCATGACAACTCCACACCTGTACCACATCACTGCCATGACAACTCCACACCTGTAGCACAGTGCTGCCATGACAACTCCACACCTGTAGCACAGTGCTGCCATGACAACTCCACACCTGTACCACATCACTGCCATGACAACTCCACACCTGTAGCACAGTGCTGCCATGACAACTCCACACCTGTAGCACAGTGCTGCCATGACAACTCCACACCTGAACCACATCGCTGCCATGACAACTCCACACCTGCACTACATCGCTGCCATGCCATAACCACACCTGTACTACATCGCTGCCATGACAACTCCACACCTGCACCACATCGCTGCCATGCCATAACCACACCTGTACTACATCGCTGCCATGACAACTCCACACCTGCACCACATCGCTGCCATGCCATAACCACACCTGTACTACATCGCTGCCATGACAACTCCAAACCTGCACCACATCGCTGCCATGCCATAACCACACCTGTACTACATCGCTGCCATGACAACTCCACACCTGCACCACATCGCTGCCATGCCATAACCACACCTGTACTACATCGCTGCCATGACAACTCCACACCTGCACCACATCGCTGCCATGCCATAACCACACCTGTACTACATCGCTGCCATGACAACTCCACACCTGTACCACAGTGCTGCCATGCCATAACCACACCTGTACTACATCGCTGCCATGACAACTCCACACCTGTACCACAGTGCTGCCATGCCATAACCACACCTGTACTACATCGCTGCCATGACAACTCCACACCTGTACCACAGTGCTGCCATGCCATAACCACACCTGCACTACATCGCTGCCATGACAACTCCACACCTGTACCACAGTGCTGCCATGCCATAACCACACCTGCACCACATCGCTGCCATGACAACTCCACACCTGCACCACATCGCTGCCATGACAACTCCACACCTGCACCACATCGCTGCCATGCCATAACCACACCTGTACTACATCGCTGCCATGACAACTCCACACCTGTACTACATCGCTGCCATGACAACTCCACACCTGTACTACATCGCTGCCATGACAACTCCACACCTGCACCACATCGCTGCCATGCCATAACCACACCTGTACTACATCGCTGCCATGACAACTCCACACCTGTACTACATCGCTGCCATGACAACTCCACACCTGTACTACATCGCTGCCATGACCACTCCACACCTGAACCACATCGCTGCCATTACAACTCCACACCTGAACCACATCGCTGCCATGACAACTCCACACCTGAACCACATCGCTGCCATGTTTTGAAGAAGTCCATTTTCTTCTTCTACTACTTCTATGGGCTGGTAAACTATCTAGCTATCATCAACCCCTGCCCCTTATCCAAATACAATTAAGCGCTGATGAAGCCAGACAGTCAATAACTGTTGTCTATTAGCAGATTGTATAACAACACATATAACATACAATAAAAACAACAGTATTGTCACGCCCTGACCTTAGAGAGCCTTTTTATTTCCCTATTTGGTTAGGTCAGGGTGTGATTTGGGTGGGCATTCTATGTTTTCTATTTCTTTGTTTTTGGCCGAGTGTGGTTCCCAATCAGAGGCAGCTGTCTATCGTTGTCTCTGATTGGGAATCATACTTAGGCAGCCTTTTCCCCACCTAATGTTGTGGGTTATTATTTATTTTCTGTTTGTGTGCACCACGGTTGCGTCACGGTCGGTTTCTGTTTACCTGTTTGTTGTGAAGGTTTCACTTTATTAAAGATGTGGAATTACATGCACGCTGCGCCTTGGCTCATCTATGACAGGGAGTTTGAAGACAGTGATCGTGACAAGTATGAAATGTATTATAAAACACATGCTGATTAAAAATTAGAAACAAGCAAATAGAAATGCCAAATATTTGTCTTTCTTAATTTACATTTCCTCATCACCCGAATGGCACATTCCCGGATTGTCCATACCTATCAGGCTGAGATGGGGAGTCTGCAACGGAACACAGAAATTGAATCAGAAGTGTTGTTAGGGAAGGGATGCAAAAAGTGTTTTAATCAGAGAGAATTCAGTATTCACTCATTGTGAAATGATCTTAGCATCATAAAGTAAAGCCCTGAAGACTGGTATTGAATGGTTTCAATGAAGGGGCAACGGCTGAGGTGCAATAAAGAGGTGGCTTGCATGATTCAACATCATCAGGGCTGCCATGACAACTCCACACCTGTAGCACAGTGCTGCCATGACATAACCACACCTGTACCACATCGCTGCCATGACAACTCCACACCTGTAGCACAGTGCTGCCATGACAACTCCACACCTGCACCACATCGCTGCCATGACATAACCACAACTGTACCACATCACTGCCATGACAACTCCACACCTGTAGCACAGTGCTGCCATGACATAACCACACCTGTACCACATTGCTGCCATGACAACTCCACACCTGTAGCACAGTGCTGCCATGACCACTCCACACCTGCACCACATCGCTGCCATGACATAACCACACCTGTACCACATCACTGCCATGACAACTCCACACCTGTAGCACAGTGCTGCCATGACATAACCACACCTGTACCACATCGCTGCCATGACAACTCCACACCTGTAGCACAGTGCTGCCATGACAACTTCACACCTGCACCACATCGCTGCCATGACATAACCACACCTGTACCACATCGCTGCCATGACAACTCCACACCTGTAGCACAGTGCTGCCATGACATAACCACACCTGTACCACATCGCTGCCATGACAACTCCACACCTGTAGCACAGTGCTGCCATGACATACCCACACCTGTACCACATCGCTGCCATGACAACTCCACACCTGTAGCACAGTGCTGCCATGACAACTCCACTCCTGCACCACATCGCTGCCATGACAACTCCACACCTGCACCATATCGCTGCCATGACATAACCACACCTGTACCACATCGCTGCCATGACAACTCCACACCTGTAGCACAGTGCTGCCATGACAACTCCACACCTGTAGCACAGTGCTGCCATGACAACTCCACACCTGTAGCACAGTGCTGCCATGACAACTCCACACCTGTAGCACAGTGCTGCCATGACAACTCCACACCTGTAGCACAGTGCTGCCATGACAACTCCACACCTGTAGCACAGTGCTGCCATGACAACTCCACACCTGTACCACATCACTGCCATGACAACTCCACACCTGTAGCACAGTGCTGCCATGACAACTCCACACCTGTAGCACAGTGCTGCCATGACAACTCCACACCTGTAGCACATCGTTGCCATGACATAACCACACCTGTACCACATCGCTGCCATGACAACTCCACACCTGTAGCACAGTGCTGCCATGAAACTCCACACCTGTAGCAAAGTGCTGCCATGACAACTCCACACCTGTAGCACAGTGCAGCCATGACAACTCCACACCTGTACCACATCGCTGCCATGACAACTCCACACCTGTAGCACAGTGCTGCCATGACAACTCCACACCTGTAGCACAGTGCTAGCATGACAACTCCATACCTGCACCACATCGCTGCCATGACAACTCCACACCTGCACCACATCGCTGCCATGACAACTCCACACCTGTACCACATCGCTGCCATGACATAACCACACCTGTACCACATCGCTGCCATGACAACTCCAAACCTGTACCACATCGCTGCCATGTCACCTCCACACCTGTACCACATCGCTGCCATGTCACCTCTACACCTGTACCACATCGCTGCCATGTCACCTCCACACCTGTACCACATCGTTGCCATGACAACTCCACACCTGTAGCACAGTGCTGCCATGACAACTCCACACCTGTACCACATCGCTGCATGACAACTCCACACCTGTAGCACAGTGCTGCCATGAAAACTCCACACCTGTAGCACAGTGCTGCCATGACAACTCCACACCTATTGCACAGTGCTGCCATGACAACTCCACACCTGTAGCACATCGCTGCAATGACAACTCCACACCTGCACCACATTGCTGCCATGACAACTCCACACCTGCACCACATCGCTGCCATGACAACTCCACACCTGCACCACATCGCTGCCAGGACAACTCCAAACCTGTACCACATCGCTGCCATGACAACTCCACACCTGTACCACATCGCTGCCATGACAACTCCACACTTGTACCACATTGCTGCCATGACAACTCCACACTTGTACCACATTGCTGCCATGTCACCTCCACACCTGTACCACATCGCTGCCGTGACTGCTCCACACCTTTACAAAATCGCTGCCATGACACCTCCACACCTGTACCACATAGCTGCCATGACAACTCCACACCTGTATTACATCGCTGCCATGACAACTCCACACCTGTAGCACAGTGCTGCCATGACAACTCCACACCTGTAGCACAGTGCTGCCATGACAACTCCACACCTGTAGCACAGTGCTGCCATGACAACTCCACACCTGTAGCACAGTGCTGCCATGACAACTCCACACCTGTACCACATCGCTGCCATGACAACTACACACCTGTAGCACAGTGCTGCCATGACAACTCCACACCTGTAGCACAGTGCTGCCATGACAACTCCACACCTGTACCACATCGCTGCCATGACAACTACACACCTGTAGCACAGTGCTGCCATGACAACTCCACACCTGTAGCACAGTGCTGCCATGACAACTCCACACCTGTACCACATCGCTGCCATGACAACTCCACACCTGCACCACATCGCTGCCATGACAACTCCACACCTGCACCACATCGCTGCCATGACAACTCCACACCTGTACCACATCGCTGCCATGTCACCTCCACACCTGTACCACATCGCTGCCATGACAACTCCACACCTGTACCACATCGCTGCCATGACAACTCCACACCTGTACCACATCGCTACCATGTCACCTCCACACCTGTACCACATCGCTGCCATGACAACTCCACACCTGTAGCTCAGTGCTGCCATGACAACTCCACACCTGTAGCACAGTGCTGCCATGACAACTCCACACATGACAAGCTCTCTCTCACACACACACACACACACACACACACACACACACACACACACACACACACACACACACACACACACAGCAAGGATGGAGTGACAAAGTGCAGTGCTTAAAGACACACAGAGCCTGCTATGGCATTACCATAATCTCAAGGCTGTGCCGAGTTTAACGAGATGTCCCGCTTGACCGTAGCTCGCTCGGTCTGAGTGCAGCGACAGTGAAAAAAAGAAGGCCCAAAATGAAGCCTGGAAATCAGGTGCTTTTGGGGGACAGCGGCGGAATCGTTGGGTTTAGAAGGACAATTCAACCACAGGAATGTTCCTAAGGTCCTCCCGATCTGTGCAAGCCTAATCTTGACCGTGTGGCATTAAGCCTTAACAGTAAAACAGGGGTTTTTGATCTCACAGATTACAATGACATCAATCCCCATAGGAATACATTGCCTGCTCCCCTAAATTCAACCTATAGCCTATGTTGATTATGAATGGCGTATGAACCTGTCTTCGATGACAATCCATCAGGCCACTATGAGGTCTACCTGTGTTGATTCTAAGCTTCCTGGAGCAACCGGAAGTGATTAAATTCACCCAAAAGGTGTTTTGATGTACTTCTTGCGACTAGCAATCCCGGATCCGGGAGCGTAATCATAGCCTCAAACGAATTAGCATAACGCAGCGGACATAAATACCCCTAGAAACTTTTCCTATTCATGAAAATCGCAAATGAAATATATTCAAACACAAGCTTAGCCTTTTGTTAACATAAAGACGTTAAACTCAGGATTCTGTAAGAGCCTACTCCAAGGAAGATATGTGTTCAAGTTTAGCTTCCTGTACCAACCGGAAGTGCCTTAAAATGATGTCATAGGTGCTGTTTCGGAGGGTTAAAAAGGTCAGATCTTTTCAAAACTTCATGTGTGATTAAGCAACCCTCATGAACTGTAAATCAGTCATTTCTCCCAACAGATGTCAAAGAAAAACCTCTCACACGCACACACACACACACAAACTCGCGCACACACGCACGCACACGCACGCACGCACACGCACACGCACACGCACACGCACACACACACACACACACACACACACACACACACACACACACACGTGACACAGTGCAGTGCTTAAAGACACACAGAGCCTGCAATGGCATTACCATAATCTCAACCCATAACAGTTAAAAGGTGTTTACATCAAACAGTTTGCATTGACTTCTCTCCCCATAGGAATACATTGCCTGCACCCCTAAATTCAACCTGAAGCCTATGTTGATTATGAATGGTGTATGAACCTGTCTTCGATGACAATCCATCAGGCCACTATGAGGTCTACCTGTGTCGATTCTAAGCTTCCTGAAGCAACCGGAAGTGATTAAATTCACCCTAAAAGTGTTTTGATATACATAACCTGCAATTGTGAAAATCACTGCATTCAACCCTGTGTAGATCAATCAATTCTCAACATAAATACTTAAAACTCAGGATTCTGTAAGAGCATACCCCAATCAAGATATGTGAACCTGTCTTCGATGACAATCCATCAGTCTACTATGAGGTCTATCTGTGTCGGTTCTAAGCTTCCTGAAGCAACCGGAAGTGGTTAAAATCACCCTAAAAGTGTTTTTCCATACCCAACCTGCTTTTTGATAGAAATAGTGCATTCAACCCTGTGTAAATCAGTCAGTTCTTAACGTAAAGACTTAAAACTCAGGATTCTGTAAAAGCCTACCCCAATGAGGATATGTGTTTACTTTTAGCTTCCTGTGCCAACCAGAAGTGCCATCATTGGTGTCATAGGGGCTGTTTCGAAGGGTTAAAAAAGTCAGATCTTTCCAAAACTGCATTTAAACTGCCTCGGCCCATAGAGACAGACCCCAACGTTTCTGTCTGATAGCTCATTCAAGGACCCCGTAGCAATGCCCGGAAAATGTGGATTTTCAACACTAATTAAGGTCGCCACTCGGGCTCCAAATGACCTATCAGGCCGAAACGTGGGATTCGGGGTCGCCTCAGCTCGGCCTACATATAATGTCAGAACTGGACCCGCAACTAGAACGTAACTACGTGTTTTATGTTTTTATTATGGTTTGAACAGAAGGCGCTGTGAATTTTGGGCCAGCTCTGAAAAATGTGATAGCTGGCTTCAAAACAGTTTGGTGTTCGAATGATATCTAACTGACTGATGGACGGTGGACGGTGACTTGCTGGCTGACTTTTGTCCATTTGCAATATGTTTAAACAGTGAGGTACCATAACCAAAGTGACATTCTGAAATCAGAATGCACATTGAAACATATTGCAAATGGACAGCCGTGCACCTGATGATTGGAATGGGTTACCAGGAGCACATTTTTAAAACTGTTTTTAATGCATTATGGGGTAGCAAGGGGTCCACGGTTGGGTAGGGAGAACCCCACACCTGTGCCCATCCAACAGGGGGCGCCCCTTGTCATTTTGGACGTTTTTCAAAAAATCATTAAAAAACAACAGTCCCACTTCTCCCTCATCATACATGACAAATAGACCATCTAGGTTGATTCATGGCTTAACATAGTGCTATATATCATTTGGGCAGTATGAAAACAGGTTTGCCTTTTGGACATGGTTCACTGACTTTGGGTTTGTAAACTGACTTCCATTGAAGTGACTGACTTTCAAATCTTTTAGAATGCATTTGGACATTTCTTATGGCATTTGGCAAATAAAAAAAGTGACTTGTGACTGACTTTTGACTTCCTATGAAATCATCTTGCAAATGGACAAAACATATGCCTTATGGACAAGTATTATTATTATTTTTAAATTATAATAAAATATGACTAAAGTATGTTGATACAGTTCTTATACATGTGGAATTGACAAAAAAAATTGAAAGAATCAAAATTTTCTGAATTTTACTCTTGGGTCTTGACTTGTGTTACATTTTGCAATATGAAATATTACGGTGGAGCGCACTCGCCATCTATTGGATTTTTGCAGTGTTACACTTGGCATTTGCCATATGGCATTTGCAATCAACTTTGAATGAAACGAAGTCCAATTGAGTGGTATTGGACATTGTGTATATGTTTTGTACAGAGCCAATATGTTCCCATTCATTTTTGTCCATTTCAGGGGGGTGTTCCCTTACACCTACGAATGACGGGGTTGAGGGACTTGTCGGACGTCTGAAGTAAATCTTTCCCGTACGACTCATTGAAGAAAAAGTATTCCTCCAGTACGGGGTGAATAACTGCTGTCCTGACATCCAGAAGCTCTTTTCGGTTAGAAGACACGGTGGCAAAAACATTATGTACAAAATAAGTTACAAATAACGCGAAAAAACACACACAATAGCACAATTGGTTAGTGGATCAGAAACGACAACCATCTCCTCTGGCGCCATTTTTGGAGAGACCTGAAAATGTCTGTGCAGGTACGCCCCATCCAGCCTGAGCTTAAGAGGATCTACAGAGAAGAACGGGAGAAACTCCCCAAATACAGGTGTGCCAAGCTTGAAGCGTCATACCCAAGAATAACTGTGGCTGTAATCACTGACAAATGTGCTTCAATGAAGTACTGAGTAAAGCATCTGAATACTTATGTAAATGTGTATAAAATGATGAGAGAGACATGACACAAACCCCCAGAGAAAGTATACCTGCCTATGTGTGTTAGAGAGAAAGTGTGCAAAAGAGATTTGTGTGTGGTTGGTGTGTGTTTGGTGAATGTGTTTACCCAGTGACGATCTCCCATGGTGGCAGCTCGATGGTTTCAAACTCTCCATTTTCCACTCCTCCTTCTGCTACCTCTGTTATCTCCTCCATTCCACCTGTCTTCTCTCCGCCTCCCTCCTTCTTCCTCACCTCCCCTGGTTGGTGTTGGTATCCCGTCTTCACAACTTGGTATCCTGTCTTCAACACTTTCTCCTTCTTCTGCTCCTTCTCCTGCTCCTCCTCCTTCTCTAGTGGTTTGCTCTCTCCTTTCTTCTCCCTCTTCTTCACTGAAAGCCAGCCTGGGTGGTTGTCAGCCATGACTCTGTGTTTCAGCGTCTGTAATCAAGTGAATGTCAGTTAGAGGGAGATGTGCGCTGTCTGACTTATATAAATATTATTGTTTGTGTGTGTGTGCATTTTGAATGAGACAGTTAGGTGACACCCACTTTTTCCATGCCTGGCTATTAACAGAAGAATCTAAAGGGGGATGTCAGTAGTGGCATTCATTTAGGAACTGTCAGACACACACACACAGTAATATTCTATGTCAGGCTTTTAGGACTGTCAGCAGGCCAGCAACAGGCAAGTTATTAATAACTTGCCTGTGTCTG
Organism: Oncorhynchus clarkii lewisi; assembly: GCF_045791955.1. Taxonomy (NCBI): domain Eukaryota; kingdom Metazoa; phylum Chordata; class Actinopteri; order Salmoniformes; family Salmonidae; genus Oncorhynchus; species Oncorhynchus clarkii. The sequence goes on from NC_092155.1 coordinate 81,308,555, forward strand.
TCTGTGCCTGTGTGTTGTGACCAGGGCTCTTTTCTTTCCAGATTTAAAACCCTTATCACTACATCAAGGTCACACAAACAGACACACATACACACACACAGAAGGTGCAGAGTGTGCATCTGTGGACAAACAATCAAATCTGTACAGCAATCTGGGGACAGAATCTAGGGGAGGGGAGGAATGGTGTGTGTGTAGACAATCAATCAATCTGTACAGCAATCTGGGGACAGACTCTGGGGGAGGGGAGGAATGGTGTGTGTGTAGACAAATAATCAATCTGTACAGCAATCTGGGGACAGACGTTGGGGGAGGGGAGGAATGGTGTGTGTGTGTAATGGGTTTCTGCACTGCAGATGTAACAACTTGTGGCAAGAGAGAGAGAGAGAGGGAGGTGTAGGGGGAAGTTACAATTTACTCTCTCTCTCTGCCCAGTAATTCATTTCAGAGACAGTTACCAGACTACCCAGAATGCTCTGCTTTAGCCTAACTAGAATGTACGGGCAGCCGGTGGGTGTGCTGCTATCTGCTGTTTGTGAAAACATATTCCTAAAACACATATCACACATCCTATTTAGTAGAGGCTCGTTTGTCTGATGACTGATTCAACTGGAATGTAATTACTCCCTAGTACCCAGGCTCCTCTCTGCCTCCCCACTGCCAGACACACCTGTAAAAGAACACACAGACACAAACAAACAAAAAACTAACAAACAAACAAATACAACATCAAACAAAACAATTAAGGAATAAAACCACTAAAGTCCATGCAGCCTACAGGGTTCAGACTGCTATGGACCTGAACCCTCGCAAGGCTGCCGGCCCAAACGGCATCCCCACCCGCGTCCTCAGAGCATGTGCAGACCAGCTGGCTGGTGTGTTTACAGACATATTCAATCAATCCTGTTCCCACAATCTGCTGTTCCCACATGCTTCAAGAGGGCCCCAATTGTTCCTGTTCCCTAGAAATCTAAGGCAACTGAACTAAATGACTATCGCCCCGGAGCACTCACTTCCGTCATCATGAAGTGCTTTGAGAGACTAGTCAAGGACCATATCACCTCCACCCTACCTGACACCCTAGACCCACTCCAATTTGCTTACCGCCCCAATAGGTCCACAGACGATGCAATCGCAACCACACTGCACACTGCCCTAACCCATCTGGACAAGAGAAATACCTATGTAAGAATGCTGTTCATCGACTACAGCTCAGCATTTAACACCATAGTACCCTCCAAACTCATCATCAAGCTCGAGACCCTGGGTCTCGACCCCGCCCTGTGCAACTGGGAACAGGACTTCCTGACGGGCCCCCCCCAGGTGGTGAGGGTAGGTAACAACATCTCCACCCCGCTGATCCTCAACACTGGGGCCCCACAAGGGTGCGTTCTCAGCCCTTTCCTGTACTCCCTGTTCACCCACGACTGCGTGGCCATGCACGCCTCCAACTCAATCATCAAGTTTGCAGATGACACTACAGTGGTAGGCATGATTACCAACAACAACGAGACGGCCTACAGGGAGGAGGTGAGGGCCTTCGGAGTGTGGAGTCAGGAAAATAACCTCACACTCAATGTCAACAAAACAAAGGAGATGATCGTGGACTTCAGGAAACAGCAGAGGGAGCACCCCCCTATCCACATCGAAGGGACAGTAGTGGAGAAGGTTGAAAGTTTTAAGTTCCTCGGCGTACACATCACGGACAAACTGAAATGGTCCACCCACACAGACAGCGTCGTGAAGAAGGTGCAGCAGCGCCTCTTCAACCTCAGGAGGCTGAAGAAATTCGGCTTGTCACCCAAAACACTCATAAACCTTTACAGATGCACAATCGAGAGCATCCTGTTGGGCTGTATCACCTCCTGGTACGGCAACTGCTCCGCTCACAACTGTAAGGCTCTCCAGAGGGTGAGGTCTGCACAACGCATCACCGGGGGCAAACTACCTGCCCTCCAGGGCACCTACACCACCCGATGTCACAGGAAGGCCATAAAGATCATCAAGGACATCAACCACCCGAGCCACTGCCTGTTCACCCCGCTATCATCCAGAAGGCGAGGTCAGTACAGGTGCATCAAAGCTGGGACCGAGAGACTGAAAAACAGCTTCTATCTCAAGGCCATCGGACTGTTAAATAGCAGCCACTAACTCCGAGAAGCTGCTGCCTACACTGAGACCCAATCACTGGCCACTTTAAGCAATGCCCTGGCTAAATTCCCAATCTGGCCCTCAAACCATCACGGTCACCTAATAATCCCTAGTTTACAATTGGCTCTTTCATCCCCCTACATCACCTCTGTAACTATTCCCTAGGTCGTTACTGTAAATGAGAACATGTTCTCAGTCAACTTACCTGGTAAAATAACAGATAAATGATTATATATTTTTTTAAATGCCACTTTAAATAATGGCACTTTTATAATGTTTACGTATCTTACATTACTCATATCACATGTATATACTGTATTTTATACCATCTACTGCACATTGCCCATGCCGCTCGGCCATCGCTCATTGATATACTTACATGTACATATTCTCATTCACCCCTTTAGATGTGTGTATTAGGAAGTTGTTGGGTAATTGTTAGATTACTTGTTAGATTTGTGTGTATTAGGTAGTTCTTGGGTAATTGTTAGATTACTTGTTAGATATTACTGCACTGTTGGAACTAGAAGCATAAGCATTTTGCTACACTCGCATTAGCATCTGCTAACCATGTGTATGTGACCAATAAAATTTGATTTGATTTGTGTCGAGGCAAAGAACTGGGGAAATGTAGCAAAACAATTCTGCAGCATTGAAGGTCGTCAAGAACACAGTGGCCATTATTCTTAAATGGAAGAAGTTTGGAACCACCAAGACTCTTCCTAGAGCTGGCTGCCCGGCCAAACTGAGCAATCGGGGAGAAAGTCCCTGGTCAGGGAAGTGACCATGAACCCGATGGTCACTGACAGTGCTCCAGAGTTCCTCTGTGTAGATGGGATAACCTTCCAGAAGGACAACCATCTCTGCAGCACTCCACCAATCAGGCCTTGATGGTAGTGGCCAGATGGAAGCCACTCCTCAGTAAAAGGCACATGACAGCCCACTTGGAATTTGCCAAAAGGCACCTAAAAGACTCTCAGACCATGAGAAACAAGATTCTCTGGTCTGATGAAACCAAGATTTCTGTGGCCTGAATGCCAAGAGTCACGTCTGGAAGAAACCTGGCACAATCGATACAGTGAAGCATGGTGGTGGCAGCATCATGCTGTGAGGATGTTTTTCAGCGGCAGGAACTGAGCAAAGTACAGAGATCCTTGATGAAAACCTGCTCCAGAGCCCTCAGGACCTCAGACTGAGGCGAAGGTTCACCTTCCAACAGGATAACAACCCTAAGCACACAGCCAAGAAAACGCAGGAGTGGCTTCTGGACAAGTCTCTGAATGTTCTTGAGTGGCCCAACCAGAGCCCGGACATGGACCAGATCGAACAGAGAAACTCCCCAAATACAGGCGTGCCAAGCTTATAGCGTCATACCCAAAAAGACTCAAGGCTGTAATTGCTGCCAATGGTGCATCTGCAAAGTACTGAGTAAAGGGTCTGAATACTTATGTAAATGTGAAATTTCAGTTGTTTTTTTTATATATTTGCAAAAATGTCTAAACCTGTTTTTGCTTTGTCATTGTGTGTAGATTGAGGAGAGGAAAAAAAAAACAATTTAATCAATTTTAGAATAAGACCGTAACGTAACAAAATGTGGAAAAAGTCAAGGGGTCTGAATACTTTCCGAATGCACGAAATCTGTACATATATACGAAATCTAGAATGTTCTCAGAATAAACAACAACGTTCGAAACGTGTTTTATGTGACGTTGGAAGAACATTCATGTGTCCAGTTCTGAGGGTTGATATTCCATCGACGTCCCACCAATCAGAACACGGTTACCATGTCCTCGGTTACCATGTCCTCGGTTACCATGTCCTCGGAATGCAAGACTAATGTTCTAGACATTAGTGTATTAGTGTATTAGTGTATTAGTGTATTAGTGTATCCATTGTGTATCATTTGTCCATCACCTTATGGTTCCAAAGAAACATTCTGAGAAAATGGCTTGGTAGCTATAAGGTAGCCTAGTGGTCCCCGAGCTGACAAGGTAAAAATCTGTCGTTCTGCCCCTGAACAAGGCAGTTAACCCACTGTTCCCCGGTAGGCCGTCATTGTAAATAAGAATTTGCCTTAACTGACTTGCCTAGTTAAATAAAGTTCACATTAAAAAAAAGGTTCTATATGCATTTTTGGCAAAATGTTGTCTTTGAAATAGTTCTGTTCAATGTTCTCTACCTATACCGAACCAAAATATAAACACAACAATTTTACTGAGTTACAGTTCATATAAGGAACTTTGGCCCTAATTTATGGATTTCACTTGACTGGGAATAAAGACAAGCATTGTACTTTTGAATTTTGTAAAGTGACTGTGGAAGAGGTGAAAAAATTATTGTCTATCAAAAATGACAAGCCAGCGAGGTCTGACAACTTGAATGGTAAATTACTGAGGATGATAGTGGACGATATTGCCACTCCTATTTGCCATATCTTCAATTTAAGTATTCTAGAAAGTGTGTTCCCTCAGGCCAGACATTCGACAAGCACAGCACTTACACAAATTACTGATGATTGGCTGAGATAAACTGCGGCTTTTTACATTATCATCATAGGCTGCTGCTGGAAAAACTTGTGTTATGGCTTTACACCCCCTGCTATATTGTGGATAAAGAGTTACCTGTCTAACAGAACACAGAGGGTGTTCTTTAATGGAAGCCTCTCCAACATAATCCAGGTAGAATCAGGAATTCCTCAGGGCAGCTGCCTAGGCCCCTTACTTTTTCAAACTTTACTAACAACATGCCACTGGCTTTGAGTAAAGCCCGTGTGTCTATGTATGTGGATGACTCAACACTATACACGTCAGTTACTAAAGCGACTGAAATGACTGCAACAGTTAACAAAGACCTGCAGTTAGTTTCAGAATGGGTGGCAAGAAATACATTTGTCTTAAATATTTCAAAGACTAAAAGCATTGTATTTGGGACAAATCATTCACTAAACCCTAAACGTCAACTGAATCTTGTAATGAATAATGTGGAAATTGAGCATGTTGAGGTGACTAAACTGCTTGGGGTAACCCTGGATTGTAAACTGTCATGGTCAAAACATATTGATACAACAGTAGCTAAGATGGCTAGAAGTCTGTCCGTAATAAAGTGCTACCCTGCCTTCTTAACAACACTATCAACAAGGCAGGTCCTACAGGCCCTAGTTTCTACCTTCTTAACAACACTATCAACAAGGCAGGTCCTACAGGCCTTAGTTTTGTGGCACCTGGGCTACTGTTCAGTAGTGTGGTCAGGTGCCACAAAGAGAGACTTAGGAAAATCACAATGGTCTCAGAACAGGGCAGCACGGCTGGCTCTTAAAAGTACACGGAGAGCTAACATTAATGACATGTCAATCTCTCATGTCTCAAAATGGAGGAGAGATTGACTTCATCACTACTTGTTTTTGTAAGAAGTGTTGACAAGCTGAATGCTCAGAGGTGTCTGTCTAAACTACTAGCACACAGCTCAGACAACCATGCATACCCCACAAGACATGCCACCAGAGGTCTGTTTAAACTACTAGCACACAGCTCAGACACCCATACATACCCCACAAGACATGCCACCAGAGGTCTCTTCACAGTCCCCAAGTCCAGAACAGACTATGGGAGGTGCACAGTACTACATAGAGCCATGACTGAATGGAACTCTAATCCACATCAGGTAACTGATGCAGCAGTAAAATTAGATTAAAAATACACCTTATGGAACAGCGGGGACTGTGAAGAGATACACACACAGGTACAGACACACACATACGCACACAAGCGCTAGCACACGCACTCTCCACACATGTATATTGTAATATTGTTGTACGGTGGTATTATACATTTTGTATTGTAGATATTGTCATGGCGTTGCCCTCTTTGGGTCCCCCGAGCACCCCTCCCTCTGCACCAGCCCTTTTCTATGCACCATCCACCTACCCCCCTGTCTCCTACACCCAGGCTGCTGTGGTCAGAGAGGTCGTAAATTCCTGGAGAAGACTATCTCCTCATGGCCACAGTATAGAGAGAGAGTGAGTTTCATAGAGAGAACAAAGGAATTTCTTCCACCTCACAGAACTGGAGAACCGAACAACATTTATGTTCTGGAGAAGGTATAAAAGATCAGTGAAGAATCCAGCTATGAACTGGTCCGTTTGGTACCATTTTGTGAAACTCATGAGAGACAATACAGCCACATTACCATAACGCTGTTTATACAATATCCTCAGTAATGAGGCTTACATCTAATTGTTGTATAAAATGAATGACTGAGGATGGAGCTGTTTGTGAAATTGTGTAATGTGATTTTGGACTGTTTAATGAAGGAAACTCCAATTCCCTAAAAAGTCTCACTAAGTCCTTAGCACGCCCCCGGGGGCACAGACAGGACCGGCGTCATGAGACAGCCCTTTTCGATGTTCCGAATAAAACCCCCACCTGTGTTTTCTATCACCCAACCATGTTTCTCTCAATTACTAGAGGACAAAGGTTGCAGGCCAGCTTACCTCGATAACGAGAGGGCCAAGGTTTGAGACCAGACTGCTGAATCTTTTAACCATCCCACGTGGTTAAACTCTTAGACTATCGATACCGACAGAATAAGAACAAGTCTTTGATATTAATTACTAGTCTGCAGCTAGGAATTCGGTATCATTGAACGCGAAGACCGACAACCGCCGAAACATCTATTCTATAACGACATGAATGAATGTCACTCTGAACTATCCATTCTAACCACAGCAGAGAGAGCGAGGACAGAATCTCCAACAGAAACAAACTTTTCAACAGAGATCCCAATGACACACTGAGCATAAATATATATATATTGATTGCAATTGTTCCCGAATGAGTGAGCGTTCATGTGCAAAGGATTAGCATTTCAATTGTTATAATTATCAACTGTGTGTTGGATGACTCATAGTGAAGACTGGGTTCGTGCAGATAACCAAGACTTTACGACGTTTGGAATGAGACTAACGTGAGGTAAAATAAAGAATAAGTCATTAATCAGAAGACTAATTGATCAGATATGAAAATATCGGTAAAGTTATATTAGGAAAATTATAACTTTGTAATCTGAATATTTTCCTTGGTGCCCCGACTTCCTAGTTAATTACAGTTACATGATTAATCAGTTTAATCGCGTAATAATAATTACAGAGAGTTATTTGATAAAGATTAATCTTCAGTTTAATGATACCAAAGACACGACAATATATAGTGGTGTAATAATGTTATAGATGCAGATATGCATCTGTTGGTCACAGATAGAGGTCGACTGATTAATCTGAATGGCCGATTAATCAGGGCCGATTTCAAGTTTTCATAACAATCGGTAATCAGCATTTCTGGACACCGATTGTCGCCGATTATATTGCACTCTACGAGGAGACTGCATGGCAGGCTGACTACCTGTTACGCGAATGCAGCAAGAAGCCAAGATAAGTTGCTAGCTAGCATTATACTTTATCTTATAAAAAACAATCAATCTTAACATAATCACTAGTTAACTACACATGGTTGATGATATTACTAGTTTATCTAGTTTGTCCTGCATTGCATATAATCGATACGGTGCCTGTTAATTTATCATTGAATCACAGGGTGATGATTTAACAAGCGCATTCGCAAAAAAGCACTGTTGTTGCACCAATGTGTACCTAACCATAAACATCAATGCCTTTCATTAAAATCAATACACAAGTATATATTTTTAAACCTGCATATTTAGTTAATATTGCCTGCTAACATTAATTTATTTTAACTGGGGAAATTGTATCACTTCTCTTGCGTTCCGTGCAAGCAGAGTCAGGGTATATTCAGCAGTTTGGGCCGCCTGGCTCGTTGCGAACTGTGTGAAGACAATTTCTTCCTAACAAAGACCGTAATTAATTTGCCAGAATCGTACATAATTATGACATAACATCGAAGGTTGTGCAATGTAACAGCAATATTTAGACTTAGGGATGCCACCCATTAGATAAAATATGGAACGGTTCCGTATTTCACTGAAAGAATATACGTTTTGCCACCAATAATCGGTATCAGTGTTGAAAAATCATAATTAGTCGACCTCTAGTCACAGAGTCAGTATCTGGTATGACCACCATTTCCCTCATGTAGCACGGCAGCATCTCATGTAGCACGGTAGCATCTCCTTCGCAGAGTTGATCAGGCTGTTGATTGTGGAATGTTGTCCCACTCCTCTTCAATGGCTGTGTGAAATTGCTGAATATTGGCGGGAACTGGAACACGCTGTCATACGCGCCGATCCAGAGCATCCCAAACATGCTCAATGTGAGTATGCAGGCTATGGACATTTTCAGCTTCCAGCAATTGTGTACAGATCTTTGTGACAATGAGGCCGTGCATTATCATGCTGAAACATGGGATGATAGAGGCTGATGAATGGCATGACAATGGTGCCAGAGGATCTCGTCACAGTGTATTCAAATTGCCATCGATAAAATGCAATTGCGTTCTTTGTCCATAGCTTGTACCTGCCCATACCATAACCCCATTGCAACCATGGGGCACTCTGTTCACAACGTTCACATCAGCAAACTGCTCACCCACACGACACCATACACATGGTCTGCAGTTGAGGCCAGTTGGACGTACTGCCAAATTCCTTAAAATTATGTTGGTGCCGGTTTATGGTATAGAAGTTAACATTAAATTATCTGGCAACAGCACTAGTGGAGATTCCTCCAGTCAACATGCCAATTGCATGCTTCTTCAAAACTTCAGACGTGTGACATTGTGTTGTATGACAAAACTGCACATTTTACAGTGGCTTTTTGTCCCCAGCACAAGGTGCACCTGTGTAATGATAATGCCGTTTAATCAGCTTCTTGATATGCCAGACCTGTCAGGTGTATGAATTATCTTGACCAAGCAGAAATGCTCACTAACAGGGATGTAAACAAAATTTGAAAGAAATAAGCTTTTTGTGCAAATGGAAGATTTCTGGGATCTTTTATTTAATCTCATGTAACATGGGACCAATACTTTACATGTTGCGTTTATATTTTAGTTCAGTGCATATAGTACTCGAATTCATGTTGCTAAATTCAAAAGAATACAAGATAAAACTGGCTGACACCAATGAGGGTTAGAAACTTTAAAATACAATTATTTCAGAATCCTCTTAACCATATAGCTCTCATCATTGATTTGATTTACTGAAGGGCTTTTGTGTATAGTTGTCCAATGTTGGTGAGGCATATTAACCTGTTTTAATAATACTCCTGAATCACTTTGATCAATAAAAGCATTTATTGAGTGTAGTCTTAACACAGCTGAGATTTACTTCAGTGCATTCACCCTATTGCTTCCACCTATCAAGTTGTTTCAGATCTAGTGAGGAGGGGGAAGGGAACTGTCACATTCTTAGCAATATACGTTAATGTCATTTTCATATTCTATATTTACAGCCGCATGTCTTTACTTTCCCAAATGTACCATTTAAGCAACGATGATGTCAGTTATACCAAAACAGCAGAGTTCCGTCTCCAAGTTTTAATGTGGATAAATACACACTGCAACAGAATACCTTGGGACCAGTCACAGAAAGACTTTGTTAAAGGAGACATCTGCAGTTGCTGCATCCATTTTAGAACTTGAATGATATAGTAGATTTCCAGAAAACCATGATGCTCATCTTTATAGAATGAATACTGAACAGGAGGTAAAGGAAATGCAGTCATAGTTGGTGCTCAAGGAGTACTTACAGACTCCCTTTTAAATGAGAAACTCATTAGATCAGAGAGGTGTGTTGTAACAATATATAACTGCTATTAGAGGGTCTCAAACCCAGGCCACCAGCACCAATGATGAAAGTCCTAACCACTACCCCAGTAAGGGATATCTCTAGGACATGTACTTATTGGGCCAGTATAGCCCTGTCCTGAAGAAACCTTAACCCCTCCTCCCTAGGCATTTGATCTGAAACAACCTGATAGGTGGAATCTCAGCTCTGTTGAAAATACACTCGAGAAAATATTATAATAATCATACTAGTGTTTCAGGAGTATCATTTAATACAGGTTAAAATGACCCAAAGTTAGACAATTATACAGAAAGCCATTAAATTGCTGAAATAAGTATATCAAATAAATTATGAGAGAATAGTCAGATTAACTGAGACCCAACATGGAGGCGAAGCAGGAAGATCAGAGTACGATGAACCAAGAGGTTGTGACTTCAAATCCCAGGTGAGAATAATAATGTAAAAAATGAACATGCACTATGTAATCACGTTTATCAAAATGTGTCAAATATGTTTGTTGAAAACAGTATGTTAAAAGCACTGTGTGTGTGAGTCTCCTTGACAACAGACAAATAGCTATGAGTGGATCAGTGGTTCACCAAGCAGGGCCTTGATGTGTAATAAATAAAACAATTGGGGAAATATTAAGTTCTGACAACATGGTAACCACGTTCTATTGGACATTAAAATGAATTGGGGAAATATTAAGTTCTGAGAACATGGTAATCACGTTCTATTGGACATTAAAATGAATTGGGGAAATATTAAGTTCTGAGAACATGATAACCACGTTCTATTGGACATTAAAATGAATTGTCTTTTGAAAACATTCCTTGCACATCACAGGAACATTTGTATTAAAAACATTATTTAATGACCTAATGAGACTCGTTTTCTAAAGTTGTGGGAATGTTCGCTGTCAGCTGGGTACAGTGTTTAGTTACAAAGCAGTCTGAAACCTGTAGGCTAAATGGACTATAGTGTTCAGGTCTGAAACCTGTAGGGAACATGGATTATAGTGTTTACGTCCACAGCAGTCTGAAACCTGTAGGCTTCATGAACTATAGTGTTTACAGTGGCTTGCGAAAGTATTCACCCCCCTTGGCATTTTTCCTATTTTGTTGCCTTACAACCTGGAATGAAAATAGATTTTCAGGGGGTTTGTATCATTTGATTTAAACACCTGCCAATCACGTTGAAGATGCAACATATTTATCAAACAAGAAATAAGACAAGAAAACACAAAACTTCAGCGTGCATAACTACCCCCCCCCCCCACATAACTATCCCCCCCCCCCATAACTATCCCCCCCCCCATAACTATCCCCCCCCCCCCATAACTACCCCCCCCCCCCCCCATAACTACCCCCCCCCCCATAACTATCCCCCCCCCCCCCATAACTACCCCCCCCCCCCCAATAACTATCCCCCCCCCCCCCCATAACTATCCCCCCCCCCCCCATAACTATCCCCCCCCCCCCATAACTATCCCCCCCCCCCCCCATAACTATCCCCCCCCCCCCATAACTATCCCCCCCCCCCCCATAACTATCCCCCCCCCCATAACTACCCCCCCCCCCCAAGTCAATACTTTGTAGATCCACCTTTAACAGCAATTACAGCTGCAAGTCTCTTGGAATATGTCTCTATAAGCTTGGCACATCTAGCCACTGTAATTTTTGTCCATTCGTCAAGGCAAAACTGCTCCAGCTCTCTTTAAGTCATACCACAGATTCTCAATTGGATTGAGGTCTGGGTTTTGACTAGGCTATTCCAAGATATTTAAATGTTTCCCCTTAAACCACTCAAGTGTTGCTTTAGCAGTGTACTTAGGATCATTGTTCTGCTGGAAGGTGAACCTCCGTCCCAGTCTCAAATATCTGGAGGACTTAAACAGGTTTCCCTCAAGAACTTCCCTGTATTTAGCGGCATCCATCATTCCTTCAATTCTGACCAGTTTCCCAGTCCCTGCCGATGAAAAACATCCCCACAGCATGATGCTGCCACCACCATGCGTCACTGTGGGGATGGTGTTCTCGGGGTGATGAGAGGTGTTGGGTTTGTGCCAGTCATAGCGTTTTCCTTGATGGCCAAAAAGCTCAATTTGAGTCTCATCTGACCAGAGTACCTTTTTCCATATGTTTGGGGAGTCTCCCACATGGCTTTTGGCGAACACCAAACGTGTTTGCTTATTTTTTTCTTTAAGCAATGTTTTTTTTCTGGCCACCCTTCCATAAAGCCCAGCTCTGTGGAGTGTACAGCTTAAAGTGGTCCTATGGACAGATACTCCAATCTCCACTGTGGAGCTTTGCAGCTCCTTCAGGGTTATCTTTGGTCTCTTTGTTGCCTCTCTGATTAATGCCCTCCTTGCCTGGACTGTGAGTTTTGGTGCAATATTCTTTCCATTTTCTAATAATGGATTTAATGGTGCTCCGTGGGATGTTCAAAGTTTCAGATATTTTTTTTATAACCCAACCCTGATCTGTACTTCTCCACAACTTTGTCCCTGACCTGTTTGGAGTGCTCCTTGGTCTTCATGGTACCGCTTGCTTGGTGGTGTTGCAGACTCTGGGGCCTTTCAGAACAGGTGTATATATACACTGAGATCATGTGACTTAAATAAAGTCAACCTGTGTACAATCTAACTAATTATGTGACTTCTGAAGATAATTGGTTGCACCAGTTCTTATTTAGGGTCTTCATAGCAAAGGGGGTGAAAACATATGCACGCACCACTTTTCAGTTTGTAATTTTATTGAATTCTTTTAAACAAGTAATTTTTTTCATTTCACTTCACCAATTTGTACTAGTTTGTATATGTCCATTAGATGAAATCCACATAAAAACCTGTTTAAATGACAGGTTGTAATGCAACAAAGTAGGCAAATCACCAAGGGGGGTGAATACTTTTGCAAGGCACTGTAGGTCTGAAACCTGTAGGCTACATGGACTATAGTGTTTAGGTCTGAAACCTGTAGGCTAATTGGACTATAGTGTTTAGGTCTGAAACCTGTAGGCTAATTGGACTATAGTGTTTAGGTCTGAAACCTGTAGGCTAATTGGACTATAGTGTTTAGGTCTGAAACCTGTAGGCTACATGGACTATAGTGTTTAGGTCTGAAACCTGTAGGCTACATGGACTATAGTGTTTAGGTCTGAAACCTGTAGGCTAATTGGACTATAGTGTGTAGGTCTGAAACCTGTAGGCTAATTGGACTATAGTGTTTAGGTCTGAAACCTGTAGGCTACATGGACTATAGTGTTTAGGTCTGAAACCTGTAGGCTACATGGACTATAGTGTTTAGGTCTGAAACCTGTAGGCTACATGGACTATAGTGGTTAGGTCTGAAACCTGTAGGCTACATGGACTATAGTGTTTAGGTCTGAAACCTGTAGGCTACATGGACTATAGTGTTTCGGTCTGAAACCTGTAGGCTACATGGACTATAGTGTTTAGGTCTGAAACCTGTAGGCTAATTGGACTATAGTGTTTCGGTCTGAAACCTGTAGGCTTCATGGACTATAGTGTTTAGGTCTGAAACCTGTAGGCTACATGGACTATAGTGTTTAGGTCTGAAACCTGTAGGCTAATTGGACTATAGTGGTTAGGTCTGAAACCTGTAGGCTAATTGGACTATAGTGTTTAGGTCTGAAACCTGTAGGCTACATGGACTATAGTGTTTAGGTCTGAAACCTGTAGGCTACATGGACTATAGTGTTTAGGTCTGAAACCTGTAGGCTAATTGGACTATAGTGTTTAGGTCTGAAACCTGTAGGCTAATTGGACTATAGTGTTTAGGTCTGAAACCTGTAGGCTACATGGACTATAGTGTTTAGGTCTGAAACCTGTAGGCTACATGGACTATAGTGTTTAGGTCTGAAACCTGTAGGCTACATGGACTATAGTGTTTAGGTCTGAAACCTGTAGGCTTCATGGATTATGGTGTTTAGGTCTGAAACCTGTAGGCTTCATGGATTATGGTGTTTAGGTCTGAAACCTGTAGGCTTCATGGATTATGGTGTTTAGGTCTGAAACCTGTAGGCTAATTGGACTATAGTGTTTAGGTCTGAAACCTGTAGGCTAATTGGACTATAGTGTTTAGGTCTGAAACCTGTAGGCTTCATGGATTATGGTGTTTAGGTCTGAAACCTGTAGGCTACATGGACTATAGTGTTTAGGTCTGAAACCTGTAGGCTACATGGACTATAGTGTTTCGGTCCATAGCGGTCTGTGTCGAAGTCCACAGTAGTCTGTAATTGGTCTTCAAGTTTTTGAGTCTCCATCGGGTTACATGGACAACATTACCAGCCTGTAGCTGTGTTTGTGTCTCTGTAGCTCTGTTAGTGCCTCTGTAGCTCTGTTTGTGCCTCGGGTGTAGGGCTGATCCATTAAGTCCACAGTAACCTATAGTTGGTTTTGAGATAGATGAGTGTCTCAAGGTTTTTGGGGAGAGCCCTGCCTCTGCCGGGTTGGAGCCAGTGTCTGGCCGAGGTAAAGATGGTCTCCACGGTGGAGGTCCCAGCCGGCACAGTAAACGCCCGCTTGGCCACCTGGCTGAGCTGAGGGAAGTCTATAGTCTTTCGTCTCCAGTAGTGGAGAGGCTCCTCCTCAGTGGGCTCCTCACGCAGGTACCCTGCCAGCTCCTGCTCCACGCTCTTTGCCTGCGCCGTGGGCCTTTGCTTGATGAAGGAGAACAGCTTGCAGGGCCTGCTGAGCGAAGTGGAGGAAGGAAGAGGGGACGAGGCTGGGGACAAAGCTGCGTCAGGGGACTGGGCCTGGGGGGTGAGCTCCATGCTGGGGCCCTGTGTTTGTGTGTGTTTGGTGACCTCGTCCAGGAGGACCTGTCTGTGCCAGTCAGGGTCTGAGCTCCAGGTGAGTTTGAACTGTGGGTCCAGGGTGGTGGCGGTGACGTACAGAGGGTCCTCCAGGATGGGAGCCAGGCGGCGCTCTACGGCTTGAGACAAGCCCAGCAGCAGGCAGGGTAGCTGGGGGGAGACGCACTCTGACAGGTGCTTACGGAGCCCCAGGACACAGGGCAGAGCCAGACTGATGGAGACGTGTCTGTCACCCTGTCAGGAGACAAGAACACAACCATTAACCTGTCTGTCTGTCTCTCACGTGTCTGTCTGTGCGTCTCTCACGTGTCTGTCTGTCTCTCACCTGTCTGTCTGTCTGTCTGTCTGTCTGTCTGTCTCTCACCTGTCTGTCTGTCTGTCTCTCACCTGTCTGTCTGTCTGTCTCTCACCTGTCTGTCTGTGTCTCTCACCTGTCTGTCCGTCTGTCTCTCACCTGTCTGTCCGTCTGTCTCTCACCTGTCTGTCCGTCTGTCTCTCACCTGTCTGTCCGTCTGTCTCTCACCTGTCTGTCTGTCTCTCACCTGTCTGTCTGTCTCTCACCTGTCTGTCTGTCTGTGTCTCTCACCTGTCTGTCTGTGTGTCTCTCACCTGTCTGTCTGTCTGTCTGTTGCTCACCTGCCTGTCTGTCTGTTGCTCACCTGTCTGTCTGTCTGTGTGTCTCTCACGTGTCTTTCTGTGCGTCTCTCACTTGTCTGTCTGTCTCTCACCTGTCTGTCTGTCTCTCACCTGTCTATCTGTCTGTCTGTCTCTCACCTGTCTGTCTGTCTCTCACCTGTCTGTCTGTCTGTCTCTCACCTGTCTGTCTGTGTGTCTATCACCTGTCTGTCTGTCTGTTGCTCACCTGCCTGTCTGTCTGTTGCTCACCTGTCTGTCTGTGTGTCTCTCACGTGTCTGTCTGTGCGTCTCTCACCTGTCTGTCTGTCTGTCTCTCACCTGTCTGTCTGTCTCTCACCTGTCTATCTGTCTGTCTGTCTCTCACCTGTCTGTCTGTCTCACCTGTCTGTCTGTCTCTCACCTGTCTGTCTGTGTGTCTATCACCTGTCTGTCTGTCTGTCTGTTGCTCACCTGCCTGTCTGTCTGTTGCTCACCTGTCTGTCTGTGTGTCTCTCACGTGTCTGTCTGTGCGTCTCTCACCTGTCTGTCTGTCTGTCTCTCACCTGTCTGTCTGTGTGTCTCTCACCTGTCTGTCTGTCTGTTGCTCACCTGCCTGTCTGTCTGTTGCTCACCTGTCTGTCTGTGTGTCTCTCACGTGTCTGTCTGTGCGTCTCTCACCTGTCTGTCTGTCTCTCACCTGTCTGTCTGTCTGTCTGTCTCTCACCTGTCTGTATGTCTGTCTGTCTCTCACCTGTCTGTCTGTCTGTCTGTCTCTCACCTGTCTGTCTGTCTGTCTGTCTGTCTCTCTGTCTGTCTGTCTCTCACCTGTCTGTCTGTCTGTCTGTCTCTCACCTGTCTGTCTGTCTGTCTGTCTCTCACCTGTCTGTCTGTCTGTCTCTCACCTGTCTGTCTGTCTCTCACCTGTCTGTCTGTCTCTCACCTGTCTGTCTGTCTGTCTCTCACCTGTCTGTCTGTCTCTCACCTGTCTGTCTGTCTGTCTGTCTGTCTGTCTCTCACCTGTCTGTCTGTCTCTCACCTGTCTGTCTGTGTCTCTCACCTGTCTGTCCGTCTGTCTCTCACCTGTCTGTCTGTGTCTCTCACCTGTCTGTCTGTGTCTCTCACCTGTCTGTCTGTGTCTCTCACCTGTCTGTCTGTGTCTCTCACCTGTCTGTCTGTGTCTCTCACCTGTCTGTCTGTGTCTCTCACCTGTCTGTCTGTCTGTCTGTCTGTCTGTCTCTCACCTGTCTGTCTGTCTGTGTGTCTCTCACCTGTCTGTCTGTCTGTCTGTCTCTCACCTGTCTGTCTGTCTGTCTGTCTCTCACCTGTCTGTCTGTCTGTCTGTCTCTCACCTGTCTGTCTGCCTGTATCTCACCTGTCTGTCTGTCTCTGTCTGTCTGTGCGTCTCACCCGTCTGTGAGTCTCACCCGTCTGTGCGTCTCTCACCTGTCTGTGCGTCTCTCACCTGTCTGTGCGTCTCTCACCTGTCTGTGCGTCTCTCACCTGTCTGTGCGTCTCTCACCTGTCTGTGCGTCTCTCACCTGTCTGTGCGTCTCTCACCTGTCTGTGCGTCTCTCACCTGTCTGTGCGTCTCTCACCTGTCTGTGCGTCTCTCACCTGTCTGTGCGTCTCTAACCTGTCTGTGCGTCTCTCACCTGTGTGTGCGTGTGTCTGTATGTCTGTGCGTCTCTCACCTGTGTGTGCGTGTGTCTGTCTGTCTGTGCGTCTCTCACCTGTGTGTGCGTGTGTCTGTCTGTCTGTCTCTCACCTGTGTGTCTGTCTGTCTCTCACCTGTCTGTCTGTCTGTCTCTCACCTGTCTGTCTGTCTGTCTCTCACCTGTCTGTCTGTCTGTCTCTCACCTGTCTGTCTGTCTGTGTGTCTCTCACCTGTCTGTCTGTCTGTGTGTCTCTCACCTGTCTGTCTGTCTGTGTGTCTCTCAACTGTCTGTCTGTCTGTCTGTGTGTCTCTCACCTGTCTGTCTGTCTGTGTGTCTCTCACCTGTCTGTCTGTCTGTGTGTCTCTCACCTGTCTGTCTGTCTGTGTGTCTCTCACCTGTCTGTCTGTCTGTCTGTGTGTCTCTCCCCTGTCTGTCTGTCTGTCTGTGTGTCTCTCACCTGTCTGTCTGTGTGTCTCTCACCTGTCTGTCTCACCTGTCTGTCTGTCTGTCTCTCACCTGTCTGTCTGTCTGTGTGTCTCTCACCTGTCTGTGTGTGTGTCTGTATCTCACCTGTCTGTCTGTCTGTCTCTCTGTCTGTCTGTGCGTCTCACCCGTCTGTGCGTCTCTCACCTGTCTGTGCGTCTCTCACCTGTCTGTGCGTCTCTCACCTGTCTGTGCGTCTCTCACCTGTGTGTGCGTGTGTCTGTCTGTCTGTGCGTCTCTCACCTGTGTGTGCGTGTGTCTGTCTGTCTGTGCATCTCTCACCTGTGTGTGCGTGTGTCTGTCTGTCTGTGCGTCTCTCACCTGTGTGTGCGTGTGTCTGTCTGTCTGTCTGTCTCTCACCTGTGTGTACGTGTGTCTGTCTGTCTCTCACCTGTGTGTGCGTGTGTCTGTCTGTCTGTCTCTCACCTGTCTGTGCGTCTGTCTGTCTGTCTGTCTCTCACCTGTCTGTGCGTCTGTCTGTCTGTCACCTGTCTGTGCGTGCGTCTGTCTGTCTGTCTCTCACCTGTCTGTGCGTGTGTCTGTCTGTCTGTCTCTCACCTGTCTGTGCGTGTGTCTGTCTCTCACCTGTCTGTGCGTGTGTCTGTCTGTGTGTCTCTCACCTGTCTGTGTGTGTGTGTGTCTGTATCTCACCTGTCTGTCTGTCTGTCTGTGCGTCTCACCCGTCTGTGCGTCTCTCACCTGTCTGTGCGTCTCTCACCTGTCTGTGCGTCTCTCACCTGTGTGTGCGTGTGTCTGTCTGTCTGTCTCTCACCTGTCTGTGCGTGTGTCTGTCTGTCTGTCTCTCACCTGTCTGTGCATGTGTCTGTCTCTCACCTGTCTGTGCGTGTGTCTGTCTCTCACCTGTCTGTGCGTGTGTCTGTCTGTCTGTCTCTCACCTGTCTGTGCGTGTGTCTGTCTGTCTGTCTCTCACCTGTCTGTGCGTGTGTCTGTCTGTCTGTCTCTCACCTGTCTGTGCGTGTGTCTGTCTGTCTGTCTCTCACCTGTCTGTGCGTGTGCACCATGTCCCAGGCCTCAGTAAAGGGTTCCAGTGTGTCTGTCAGTTCTCTGAGCAGCGCCACCTCCTGGCCACTCAGCACCAGGTCAGCCCGGTCAGACACATCCTCCAAGAACTCTGCTGAGTCCAGAAGACCACGCAACACCTGGAGGAGAGGAGAATGGAATCAAAAGAGCATTGTTACAATTTACACTTTTAAACCAGCAGGCTGTTCTATGTTGTAACTAGACTATATTAAGTCCTTCTTACCTTGAGTTGTATGGCCCAGTCTCGCTCTCCAGCCCTGCTGCTCCCTGCCCCCCCCAACCCCCCTCCCAACAGGCCCACCAGTTTGTCGTGTGGCACGGCGGAGGTGACATAGTTATAGAATGATGAGGCTTTAGCCAGGGTGGAGGAGAGGAGAGGAGAGGAGGAGAGCAGTCCATCTCTCACACACTGACCCAGAGAACAACAGAAACAGTCTATCCTGCCAGACCCCAGACCTCCCTCCCACCAGTCCTCCTGTTCTACCTCTCCTTCCCTCGCTCCTCCTTCATCCCCACTCTCCTCCTCTTCCTCGTCAGCATCATCTCCCGGGTTGCCGTGGATACAGAACCCTGGTAGGCGGCATGAGGGGTGAGTTTCAGCGGGAAATGGGTCAGCCACGACACGGAACGCTCGGCCCGAAACGCCGTGCGCCACACACACCTCCTCGAACTCTGCTAGCACGCGATTGGCCGAGAGCCCACCAACCAGAGGGAGGCAGGCCAGCAGGGCGGAACGCATCTGCCAATCAGACGACAGGAAGTGGCAGGTCACCCCCAGGTACCTGCAGAACGGGTAGGAGGACACAGCGATGTCATAATGAACAACCCTAGATGACGGCATGCTATTCCCATAAACTAGTGCACTATATAGGAAATAGGGTGTCAAACTAGTGCACTATATAGGAAATAGGGTGTCATTAACTGGTGCACTATATAGGAAATAGGGTGTCATTAAGTAGTGCACTACATAGGAAATAGGGTGTCAAACTAGTGCACTACATAGGAAATAAGGTGTTATAAACTAGTGCACTATATAGGAAAATATTAGGTATGGGTTCCAAATGGCACCCTGAGTAGGACAGTAGGCCAGTAGGCCAGGCATATTAAAACACAGAGATGGTGATTTTAGCCATGCACAGTAGAGCCATGCACGAGTATGAATTTTAAGCCCAAGCCCTACCCGCGACATTCAGGCCCGATTGTTTCAGCCAAATTTAAGGCCCGGCCCTGCCCGAAGACCGAAATAACTTCCTGTTAGTAAATCCATTAGCTGCTCCTCTCTGTCTGTCACTCGCTCCCTGTGCTCAGGGAGCTCACTCTGCATGCATTCTGCTCATGGAGGCTCTGAGTCTGAGTATCCATAGCAACAGCTCTGCTCGGGCTGCTCAATGATGAGAGCTGTTAGCTACTTTTTATCACTCTAAACTAAGAGTCCAGCAACATTTCCTGTGAAATAATCTCTCCTGTCTGATATTTAATGAGGTTGAAGCACTTCTGACACCATGTTATGATCAGATATGACTGTACTGTGCAGCAGAGGACGAGGAAAGGGCTCAGCTTCAAAATGTTAGTGATCAATTTAGTGAAACCTGAGACCTGCCCGTACCCTAGAGTTAGGCTTAGAGTTCATACCCAGTGTTAACCCCTGCTGTGGTCCCAAGGAAACCCCTCCAGAGGGAGACAGAGAGGCTGAGAGAGAGGGCTGAGGCCAGGGCCTGTCTGGTGGCCAGCTGGGCCTGGTAGGCGTAGGCTGGGAGGAGCTGGGTGTGGAGGTATCTGGGGGGCTCGGGGGTATAGCGAGGCTCTAACAGCTGCAGTAACTCTCTGAATCCTCTGAGATCCACCAGGGAGGCAGGCTGGAGGTCCTGGACCAGCATCTTCGCTATCGCCTCCGAGATCAGCACCTGGTCAAACATAATACTGTCCATTACACACAAACTACAACACACACACACATTCAGAGATTGTCCTTGCCACCGTGCTTCTACATCTGCATTGCTTGCTGTTTGGGGTTTTAGGCTGGGTTTCTGTACAGCACTTTGAGATATCAGCTCCCCCTAGAGGCTTCTACACCTGCATTGCTTGCTGTTTGGGGTTTTAGGCTGGGTTTCTGTACAGCACTTTGAGATATCAGCTGATGTACGAAGGGCTATATAAATAAATTTGATTTCATTTGACTAGGCTACCTGCTGCACCATAATTACATCGGTAACGAGTTTATAATAGCAACAAGGCACCTCGATGAGTCGTGCCTAAGAACAGCCCTTAGCCGTGGTATATTGGCCATATACCAAACCCTCTCTGACCTAAAACTACACAACACAGGAATTTCAATCGAAAAGGACCCATAGGCATAAGAAAGGCTTTGATTTCTGGATAGACAGATGGATCTTAGAAAACATCTACCAGAAAGTTTTATAAGGTATTAGAAATACATCAACACAATAACGTCAACGTTAAGACCTCCTCCAACTAACATCAACACAATAACGTCAACGTTAAGACCTCCGCCAACATCAACACAATAACGTCGACGTTAAGACCTCCGCCAACTAACATCAACACAATAACGTCGACGTTAAGGCCTCCGCCAACTAACATCAACACAATAACGTCGACGTTAAGGCCTCCGCCAACTAACATCAACACAATAACGTCGACGTTAAGACCTCCGCCAACTAACATCAACACAATAACGTCGACGTTAAGCCCTCCGCCAACTAACATCAACACAATAACGTTGACGTTAAGACCTCCGCCAACTAACATCAACACAATAACGTCGACGTTAAGACCTCCACCAACATCAACACAATAACGTCAACGTTAAGACCTCCGCCAACTAACATAAACACAATAACGTCAACGTTAAGACCTCCGCCAACTAACATCAACAAAATAACGTTGACGTTAAGACCTCCGCCAACTAACATCAACACAATAACGTTGACGTTAAGACCTCCGCCAACTAACATCAACACAATAACGTCGACGTTAAGGCCTCCGCCAACTAACATCAACACAATAACGTTGACGTTAAGACCTCCGCCAACTAACACAATAACGTCGACGTTAAGACCTCCGCCAACTAACATTAACACAATAACGTCGACGTTAAGACCTCCGCCAACTAACATCAACACAATAACGTCAACGTTAAGACCTCCGCCAACTAACATCAACACAATAACGTCGACGTTAAGGCCTCCGCCAACTAACATCAACACAATAACGTCGACGTTAAGACCTCCGCCAACTAACATCAACACAATAACGTCGACGTTAAGACCTCCGCCAACATCAACACAATAACGTCAACGTTAAGACCTCCGCCAACTAACATCAACACAATAACATCGACGTTAAGACCTCCGCCAACATCAACACAATAACGTCGACGTTAAGACCTCCGCCAACTAACATCAACACAATAACGTCGACGTTAAGACCTCCGCCAACTAACATCAACACAATAACGTCGACGTTAAGACCTCCGCCAACATCAACACAATAACGTCGACGTTAAGACCTCCGCCAACTAACATCAACACAATAACGTCGACGTTAAGACCTCCGCCAACTAACATCAACACTTAATGTTAACCTGAAATATATCCTTGACTTGTAATTCCGTTACCAACAACCTACATATTCTGAAGATAGTCACATTTTTCTCCCTCATGAGGGAGGATAATGAACGTTCACAGAAGTAACATTTAATGGTGGTGAATTTACTGATAATAATTCATAAACAAAATTGGTAAGTGATTAAAACCCGTAAATACCAAAAACATCTTTAGTGGAATTACTGCAACTGAACTGGCTACAATGGGAAATCATCACAAACCAGTTTGTTACTGTCCTCTCTTCCACTGACATACTGTTATGTTCAGCTCATATAGTGTCTCCTACCCTACCGTACTGACCCTTACCCTACTGACCCTTACCCTACCGTACTGACCCTTACCCTACTGACCCCTACCCTACCGTACTGACCCTTACCCTACTGACCCCTACCCTACCGTACTGACCCTTACCCTACTGACTCCTACCCTCCCGTACTGACCCTTACCCTACTGACTCCTACCCTCCCGTACTGACCCTTACTCTACTGACCCCTACCCTCCCGTACTGACCCGTACCCTACTGACCCCTACCCTACCGTACTGACCCCTAGCCTACCGTAGTGACCCTTACCCCACCGTAGTGACCCCTACTGTTCAGACCCCTACCCTACCGTACTGACCCCTACCCTACTGACCCCTACTCTACATACTGACCCCTACTGTACCCTACCTTACCGTAGTGACCCCTACCCTAACGTACTGACCCCTACCGTACTGACACCTACTGTTCAGACCTCTACCGTACTGACCCTTACCCCTACCGTACTGACCCTTACGGACTGACCCCTACCCTAATGACCCCTACCCTCCCGTACTAATCCCTACCCTAATGACCCCTACCCTACCATACTGACCCCTAACCTACCGTACTGACCCCTAACCTACCGACTCCTACTCTACCGTACCGACCCCTACCGCACTGACCCCTACCGTACTGACCCCTACCCTACCTACCCCTACCCTACCATACTGACCCCTACTGTACCCTACCTTACCGTAGTGACCCCTACCCTACCGACCCCTATTGTTCAGACCTCTACCGTACAGACCTTTACCCCTACTGTACTGACCCCTCACGGACTGACCCCTACCCTACTGACCCCTACCCTACTGACCCCTACCCTACCGACCTCCAAGTACTGACCCCTACTGTACTGATCCTTACCCTACCTTACCGTACTGACCTCTACCCTAGCGTACTGACCCCTACCGTACTGACCTCTACCCTACCGTACTGACCTCTACCCTACCGTACTGAACCATCGTACTGAACTCTACCCTACCGTACTGAACTCTACCCTACCGTACTGAACCCTCGTACTGAACTCTACCCTACCGTACTGAACCCTCGTACTGAACTCTACCCTACCGTACTGAACCCTCGTACTGAACTCTACCCTACCGTACTGAACCCTCGTACTGAACTCTACCCTACCGTACTGAACCCTCGTGCTAAACTCTACCCTACCGAACTGAACTCTACCGTACTGAATCCTAGTCTACTGTACTAAACTATCCTACCGAACTGAATCCTAGCCTACCGTACTGAACCCTAGTACTGACTTCTACCCTACCGTACTGACCTCTACCCTACCGTACTGACCTCTACCATACTGAATCCTAGTCTACTGCACTAAACTCTACACTACCGTACTGAACTCTACCGTATTGAACTCTACCGAACTCCACCGTACTGAACACTACCCTATTGTACTGAATGCTAGCCTACTGTACTGAATCCTAGCCTGCCGTACTGAACTCTACTGACCTCTACCCTACTGTACTGACCAAAACTGTGATGTCCAATCTTATGGAACATGAGGAGAACAACATTGAAGCCATAATGATGCATTTCTGTATTGTACAGATCAGGGACCCATGACGTCATTCTGTTAGCGGGTGTCGATCCACTTCACTAATTGTAGTTCAATAGCCAAAAGAGAATACTCACGGTGCCATGTAATAGCTGACACCCCATTATTTCTGCAGACATCTTTGAATATTAATTCAGAGCAGATACTTTTTTGGAAAATGTGGTTGCACAAAAAAACAGATTTTACTATAAGTTTGCATAGTTCTGACACTAAATTTACTAAAACACACACACACACCTGGCGAGGGTCGTGTCTGTGGAACTTCGTCACCCCTTCTCCTGCTCCCTCTCTTCCTCCCCCTCCCCCTACTCCCACCCCTCCAGCGGTGATGGAGTGATTGCAGCGATGGCCTCCTCCGTTGGCCAGGCTGTGAAGGGAGGATGAGGAGTAGGGATGGAGGGAGGAGGAAGATGAGGAGTAGGCTTCTCGCTTCATATCCTTCTTCTTTACAAACTCATCGTACATCGCCTGGTGCTTCCTCTGTAGAAACGAGAGACAGTGTGTAATTCTGATGATCAAATGTCAGACAGACTACCTATTGCAATGTTTTTAGATTTGATATTGATTAATAAAATAGAATTTCACACAGAGACAAACAAGAACTGTATAATTCAGCCTCAGCCTGCTTCTACCTATCCCTATGGAATACAATGTGCATTCTTAACTTTGCAATCAGTTTCATACACAGACAATACTGTATCTATCACAGCCAGTAGCCTACATTTCCTGTTGTCACCTTCTATCAGCCACCCAGACAGACAGATGTATACCTTAGTTAAGACAGACCTATAACCTGCTGTACCTGTTGTCTCCTACTGTCAGACACCCAGATCTATACCTTAGTTAAGATACTTTTGAAAAACTTGATTACTTTGAGGATTACTTTTTTGTTTGATGGATCGCGGGGAAAGAGCAGGAAAAGGCTTTTGAAGGCTACAGTGCAAGCTATGTCTTCCAATGATGCGACTGCTATTGGCATCCAAAGATTATCCAACTTTAATAAACGTTTAGAGGTAAAGGATGACAGCAGTGTGGTCTACGGAAATACGGATATCACTTATTATTGATATCTACATAGCAGCAGTGTAATTCACATCAATGCGCTGTCTCATTTAGCTATTTGCGCATTGTGGTTGTTGTGGATGGCTGTTCACAAATGCAAATATGTATTTGAACCCAATAATGGTTGAATTGAATACGTTTATGATGCCCATCAATCATTGTTTTTGAAACCAGTGGACAGCCAGTGAAAAATGCGCTCTTGCAACAGCTGCACAGTGCAGATCCCAGCCTATGGAATAAAAGTGGAGCTTTTATTGCTCAATCTATTTCACTCTGATAAAATAAATAATCCCTAATGGATGGTGGTGGAAGAAATGGCAGCAGTTTCACGGCCGTCTAAACAATTGTGCTGTTATGTGGGGGGTTTTGTGCATTATTTCTCATTTATTTTGTACATAATGTTTCTGCCACCGTATTTTACGGCAAAACAGAGCTTCTGGATATCAGGACAGCGATCACTCACCTCGGATTAGACAAAGAGCTTCTGAATATCAGGACAGCGATCACTCAACTCGGATTAGACAAAGAGCTTCTGGATATCAGGACAGCGATCACTCACCTCGGATTAGACAAAGAGCTTCTGGATATCAGGACAGCGATCACTCACCTCGGATTAGACAAAGAGCTTCTGGATATCAGGACAGCGATCACTCACCTCGGATTAGACAAAGAGCTTCTGGATATCAGGACAGCGATCACTCACCTCGGATTAGACAAAGAGCTTCTGGATATCAGGACAGCGATCACTCACCTCGGATTAGACAAAGAGCTTCTGGATATCAGGACAGCGATCACTCACCTCGGATTAGACAAAGAGCTTCTGAATATCAGGACAGCGATCACTCAACTCGGATTAGACAAAGAGCTTCTGGATATCAGGACAGCGATCACTCACCTCGGATTAGACAAAGAGCTTCTGGATATCAGGACAGCGATCACTCACCTCGGATTAGACAAAGAGCTTCTGGATATCAGGACAGCGATCACTCACCTCGGATTAGACAAAGAGCTTCTGGATATCAGGACAGCGATCACTCACCTCGGATTAGACAAAGAGCTTCTGGATATCAGGACAGCGATCACTCACCTCGGATTAGACAAAGAGCTTCTGGATATCAGGACAGCGATCACTCACCTCGGATTAGACAAAGAGCTTCTGGATATCAGGACAGCGATCACTCACCTCGGATTAGACAAAGAGCTTCTGGATATCAGGACAGCGATCACTCACCTCGGATTAGACAAAGAGCTTCTGGATATCAGGACAGCGATCACTCACCTCGGATTAGACAAAGAGCTTCTGGATATCAGGACAGCGATCACTCACCTCGGATTAGACAAAGAGCTTCTGGATATCAGGACAGCGATCACTCACCTCGGATTAGACAAAGAGCTTCTGGATATCAGGACAGCGATCACTCACCTCGGATTAGACAAAGAGCTTCTGGATATCAGGACAGCGATCACTCACCTCGGATTAGACAAAGAGCTTCTGGATATCAGGACAGCGATCACTCACCTCGGATTAGACAAAGAGCTTCTGGATATCAGGACAGCGATCACTCACCTCGGATTAGACAAAGAGCTTCTGGATATCAGGACAGCGATCACTCACCTCGGATTAGACAAAGAGCTTCTGGATATCAGGACAGCGATCACTCACCTCGGATTAGACAAAGAGCTTCTGGATATCAGGACAGCGATCACTCACCTCGGATTAGACAAAGAGCTTCTGGATATCAGGACAGCGATCACTCACCTCGGATTAGACAAAGAGCTTCTGGATATCAGGACAGCGATCACTCAACTCGGATTAGACAAAGAGCTTCTGGATATCAGGACAGCGATCACTCACCTCGGATTAGACAAAGAGCTTCTGGATATCAGGACAGCGATCACTCACCTCGGATTAGACAAAGAGCTTCTGGATATCAGGACAGCGATCACTCACCTCGGATTAGACAAAGAGCTTCTGGATATCAGGACAGCGATCACTCACCTCGGATTAGACAAAGAGCTTCTGGATATCAGGACAGCGATCACTCACCTCGGATTAGACAAAGAGCTTCTGGATATCAGGACAGCGATCACTCACCTCGGATTAGACAAAGAGCTTCTGGATATCAGGACAGCGATCACTCACCTCGGATTAGACAAAGAGCTTCTGGATATCAGGACAGCGATCACTCACCTCGGATTAGACAAAGAGCTTCTGGATATCAGGACAGCGATCACTCACCTCGGATTAGACAAAGAGCTTCTGGATATCAGGACAGCGATCACTCACCTCGGATTAGACAAAGAGCTTCTGGATATCAGGACAGCGATCACTCAACTCGGATTAGACAGATTTTTTTTCTTCAACAAACAGGATGCGCAGGACGTACTTCAGACACCCGACAACGCCGAAATCCCCGTCATTGGCAGGAGAAAGAGACGGAGGTATAGAGGACACAGGCCTGGTTGCCTTGTGAGGATCTGCCGGCGGCGAGTGGGAAATCTGCCCTTACCATCGGTATTACTTGCCAACGTACAATCATTAAACAACAAATTAGACGAGGTACGATAACGAATATCCTACCAACAGGACATCAAAAACTGTAATATCTCATGTTTCATCGAAACAAAGCTCTCCCTCACCCTCCAGGTGGTAAAACCGACCACAACTCTATCCTCCTGATTCCTGCTTACAAAAAAAAATGAAAGCAGGAAGCACCAGTGACTTGGTTTATAACAAACGATGAAGCAGATGCTAAACTACAGGAATGTTTTGCGATCACAGACTGGAATATGTTCCCGGGATTATTCTGATGGCATTGAGGAGTACACCACATCAGTCACTGGCTTTATCAATAAGTGCATCGAGGACGTTGTCCCCACAGTGACCGTACGTACATACCCCAACTAGAAGCCATGGATTACAGGCAACATTCGCAATGAGCTAAAGGGTAGAGCTGCCGCTTTCAAGGTGCGGGACTCTAACCTGGAAGCTTATAAGAAATCCTGCAATGCTATTCATTAACTACAGCTCAGCGTTCAACACCATAGTGCTCTAAATGCTCATTACTAAGCTATGAACTCTGGCAATAAACACCTACCTCTGCAACTCCCTCCTCGTGTAATCCCAGACAGACTCATTGATGTCACGGCTGTGGGGGCCATACCATCACATCCAGGACTCATTGTTCTTCTTTACGCTGAAGATACAGCGAAAGTCAATTAAGAACTGTGTTTGGGGTTGTTGTCATGCTGCAGGAATACATTTTGGGCCAATCAGATGCCTCCTTATTGGTATTGCATGGTGGATAAGTATCTGCCTGTACTTCTCAGCATTGAGGATACCATTAATTCTGACCAAATCCCCAACTCCATTGGCAGAAATGCAGCCCCAAACATGCAAGGAACCTCCACCATGCTTCATTGTTGCCTGCAGACACTCATTCGTGTACCGCTCTCCAGCCCTTCGGCGAACAAACTGCCTTCTGCTACAGCCAACTATTTCAAATGTTGACGCATCAGTTCAGAGCACCTGCTGCCATTTTTCTGCACCCCAGTTCCTGTGTTTTCGTGCATAGTTGAATCGCTTGCCCTTGTTTCCACGTCGGAGGTATGGATTTTTGGCCGCAAGTCTTCCATGAAGGCCACTTCTGACCAGACTTCTCCGGACAGTAGATGGGTGTACCAGAGTTTCACTGTTTTCTGCCAGTTCTGAGCTGATGGCACTGCTGGACATCTTCCGATTGCGAAGGGAAGTAAGCATGATGTGTCTTTCATCTGCTGCAGTAAGTTTCCTTGGCCGACCACTGCGTCTATGGTCCTCAACGTTGCCCGTTTCTTTGTGCTTCTTCAAAAAGAGCTTGGACAGCACACCTGGAAACCCCTGTCTGCCTTGAAATGTCTGCCTGGGAGAGACCTTGCTGAGGCAGTATAACTACCCTGTGTCTTGTTGCTGTACTCAGTCTTGACTTTGACAGTAAACTGTCTTCAGCAACCTCACCTTGTTAGCTGAGTTTGGCTGTTCCTCACCCAATTTTATTCCTCCTACACAGCTGTTTCAGTTAATGACTGTGTTTCAACCTACATAATGAATTGATGATCATTAGCACCTGTTTGGTATAATTGTTTAAATATACACCTGACCATATGTGTAACGGATGTGAAACGCTAGCTTAGTTAGCGGTGGTGCGCGCTAAATAGTGTTTCAATCGGTGACGTCACTTGCTCTGAGACCTTGAAGTAGTGGTTCCCCTTGATCTGCAAGAGCCGCGGCTTTTGTGGAGCGATGGGTAACGATGCTTCGTAGGTGACTGTTGTTGATGTGTGCTGAGGGTCCCTGGTTCGCGCCCGGGTATGGGCGAGGGGACGGTCTAAAATTATACTGTTACATATGCCTACAAAATCCCTGACTTTGCACAAGTGTACCTACAACAATTGATGCCGTTTTGAAAGCAAAGGGTGGTCACACCAAATACGGATTTGATTTAGATTTTTTTTCTGTTCACTCCCTTTGCATTATGTTAATTAATAAATATAATCTATTAACATGTCAAAGCAGCTCGCGGCTGGCTTTCCATTTGTAGTCCGGAATATTCTTCTAGCCCTGCCACATCCGACGAGCGTCAGAGCCGGTGTAGTAGGATTCAATATTAATCCTGTATCCATGCTTTGCCTGTTTGATGGTTCGTCTGAGGGTGTAGCAGGATTTCTTATCAGCGTCCGGATTAGTGTCCTGCTACTTGAAAGTTGCAGCTCTAGCCTTTAGCTCGATGCGGATGTTGCCTGTAATCCATGGTGTTACACAAATCAAAATCTGCCTTATATTTTAGATTCTTCAAAGTAGCCACCATTAGGCTTGATGACAGCTTTGCACACTTGGCATTCTCTCAACCAGCTTCACCTGGAATGCTTTTTTAACAGTCTTGAAGGAGTTCCCACATATGCTGAGAACTTGTTGGCTGCTTTTCCTTCACTCTGGGTTCCAACTCATCCCAAACCATCTCAATTGGGTTGAGATGGGATAATTGTGGAGGCCAGGTCATCTGATGCAGCACTCCATAATATTTCCTTATTGGTCAAATAGTCCTTACACAACCTGGAGGTGTGTTGGGTCATTGTCCAGTAGAAAAACAACTGATAGTCCCACTAAGCGCAAACCAGATGGCATGGAGTATCGCTGCAGAATGCTGTGGTAGGCATGCTGATTAAGTGTGCCTTGAATTCTAAATAAAATCACTGACTGTGTAGGCAGCAATGCACTCTCACAACATCACACCTCCTCCTCCATGCTTCACAGTGGGAACCACACATGCGGAGATCAGTCGTTTACCTACTCTGCGTCTCAAAGACATGGTGGTTGGAATCCAAAATCTCACATTTTGACTCATCAGACCAAAGGACAGACTTCCACCAGTCTAATGTCCATTGCTCATGTTTCTTGGCCCAAGTAAGTCTCTTCTTCTCATTGATGTCCTTTAGTAGTGGTTCCTTTGCAGCAATTCAACAATGAAAGCGGGATTCACACAATCTCCTCGGAACAGTTGATGTTGAGATGTGTCTTACTTGCATTCTGTGAAGCATTTATTTGGGCTGCAATCTGAGATGCAGTTAACTCTAATGAACGTATCCTCTGCAACAGAGGTAATTCTGGGTCTTCCATTCCTGTGGTGGTCCTCGTGAGAGCCAGTTTCATCATTGCGCTTGATGGTTTTTGAGACTGCACTTGAAGAAATGTTCAAAGTTCTTGACATTTTCCAGATTTACTGACCTTCATGTTTTAAAGTAATAATGGACTGTCATTTATCTTTGCTTCTATGAGCTGTTCTTGCCATAATATGGACTTGTTATTTTACTAAATAGGGCTACCTTCTGTATACCACCCCTACCTTGTCACAAGACAAGTGATTGGCTCAAACGCATTAAGGAAAAGATTTCCACAAATTAACAACGTACACTTGTTAATTGAAACGCATTCCAGATGACTACCTCATGAAGCTGGTTGAGAGAATGCCAACAGTGTGCAAAGCTGTCATCAAGGCAAACGGTGGCTACTTAGAAGAAGTAGCCACCGTTTAGCCACCGTTTAGAAGACGTTTAGAAGACGGTGAATCTTTGGTTACTACATGATTCCATGTGTTATTTCATAGTTTTGATGTCTTCATTATTATTCGACAATGTAGAAAATATTAAAAATAAAGAAAAATCCTAGAATGAGTAGATGTGTCCAAACTTTTGACTGGTACTGTATACATGTCCATTGATTCTTGAAGAATATAACGTATTATTAGCCTCATGAGCTTAGTTCAACTGTCAAACTCCATGAGAACCCAAAATATATGCTTGTTTTACTCCAATGTTTGTAAACACTGTAAATGTAAACAAACACTGTATAGCCTCATAGCATGGTTAAAACAATAGTGTTGATATCATGGATGGTCAGTCCTTACATTCACAGCTCTGTCTATTACTCTGAGAGTGGTTACATTTCTCCTTGCCCGGCGACCGTTTTGTTATTGTATCTTTGTTGCTTCTGTGGATTTGCCCTTTAAACAGCTGCATATTATCAAGATATCAAATTGTCACCAAGAAAAAGGTAAACAATAGGCCTTTAGCAAATGCAGAATATGGCATTCATTTTTCACATGTAAATAGCACTTTTCAGTAGTGCTCAAAGCATGCCATTCCATGAGCGCAGCATTTATTTTTAAACTTAAATCAATGAGCCAAATCAGCCCTCTATGACAACAAAATCATAAACAACAGAGTAGGGCTGGCTAATAAATCCATAGTTTTGGGTTATGCTCAGTTAAATACATTTGGATAATCTATACTTCCATATTTCCAAGTCCTGTTCTTGAAGATCCCAGGGTATACAATGTTTGGAATGATTGGGGCAGGGTTAGAGAGTTGGACTAGTAACCGAAAGGTTGCAAGTTCAAATCCCCGAGCTGACAAGGTACAAAGCTGCCCCTGAACAGGAACAACCCACTGTTCCTAGGCCGTCATTGAAAATAAGAATTTGTTCTTAACTGACTTGCCTAGTTAAATAAAGGTAAAATTGTATAGTAACTCCAGCTCTTAAATTCTGTACAGCACTTTGTGACAACAGCTGATGTAAAAAGGGCTTTATAAATACATTTGATTGATTGATTGGAATTCTGATGGACTTCGGTTTTTAATATAAAGATACAATTTAATCATATTATATGTAGTAGAAAGCGATGGGTTAGAAGACGCCTACATAACCAACCCATAAAATAAAATGTAACATCCAAATATGGCCAGTTATGTAATCTTTAACATGGACTTATCCTGCAATAGATGTCATTAAATTGGTAACATACATTTGTCTTCTTCAAAATGCCCCATAAGGTTGAAAGTAATCTAAAACTACATGTAATCACATTACATTACTGGGTTTGGATAATCCAAAAAGTACCTTACTGATTACAATTTGACAGGTAACTAGTAACGGATTACATTTCGAAAATAACTCACCCAACCCTGCCTATAGCCTACTGTCACCTACGGTCAGACAGATCTATAGCTTAGTTAAAACAGATCTATCTATACGGTACCTTGAGATGTGTGACGAAGTTGGATGTGACGCTCCGCTTCGCCTGTATCCTGGTGCCGCATGCTTTACAGTTGGACTCGATCTTGCCGTTCTCCCCCTCGAACACGATGTTGAAGTAATCCAGAATGGACACCTTCGAAATTGACGCCATTGGGATGACCAACCTTTATCCTCGGAAGTAGATTCAACTTTCCAAAAGACAACAATCGAGATCTCTCTACCTATTCTTTCTTTTTCCCGAGCCTCCCTCTAGTCACTACCATAAGAGCGGAGGGGTGTGTGCGTTTTCTTCCTTCCTACTCACTGTAATCAAAACGCTGGCAGACGCGCTCAACAATAGATGGGTTAAAACAGGCGACTTGCCAAAACAGCGCCTTGGAGCTATCGCGTTTCAGCTAGCTACAATGCTCGTACACGAATCATGCTATTAAACAAAGTATCTAGTATCGCTGCAAACACTGAAATCCTGTAGCTATCCAGTCCTGCCTGGTCCGTGTTATCAAACTGCACCAGCTACTCGAGGAGGCTGGGCTTTCGGGCTAGCAGAGGATGGCGGCCACCATTGGTCCAGGAAGTAAACCAGATACGCGTTTCCGAAACACTTCGGCAGTTATCGGCAACGCTCGGCCGGATCAACTCAATATATCGTTCAGTATAATTCCCCCACCGTAGACGCTATATTTTATAGTCAAATTTCCTTTAATTGGATTGCTTTTAGTATACACAGGCAGCCCAATTCCACTAATTGGTTTTAAGACCAATCAAATCAGATCTTTTCACATCAGATTTTTTTCAGAGCTGATCAGATTGCTCAATAAAATTGGACTGTCTGTAAAAAACACAGCCTTTTTTAACTTTTATGATCTATCCTGATGCCTAGTCACTTTACCCTGCCTTCATGTACATATCTACCTCAAATACCTTATCTATCCTGATGCCTAGTCACTTTACCCTGCCTTCATGTACATATCTACCTCAAATACCTTATCTATCCTGATGCCTAGTCACTTTACCCTGCCTTCATGTACATATCTACCTCAAATAACTTATCTATCCCAGATGCCTAGTCACTTTACCCTGCCTTCATGTACATATCTACCTCAAATGCCTTATTATGATCTATCCTGATGCCTAGTCACTTTACCCTGCCTTCATGTACATATCTACCTCAAATGCCTTATTATGTACTATCCTGATGCCTAGTCACTTTACCCTGCCTTCATGTACATATCTACCTCAAATACCTTATCTATCCTGATGTCTAGTCACTTTACCCTGCCTTC
The DNA here is from genome assembly GCF_045791955.1 of Oncorhynchus clarkii lewisi. Lineage (NCBI taxonomy): Eukaryota > Metazoa > Chordata > Actinopteri > Salmoniformes > Salmonidae > Oncorhynchus > Oncorhynchus clarkii. The sequence continues at coordinate 81,342,506 of NC_092155.1, forward strand.
ATGTACATATCTACCTCAAATACCTTATCTATCCTGATGTCTAGTCACTTTACCCTGCCTTCGTGTACATATCTACCTCAAATAGCTTATCTATCCTGATACCTAGTCACTTTACCCTGCCTTCGTGTACATATCTACCTCAAATACCTTCCTCACACCAGTCCATTCATTTATATCCATGAGGGGGATAATATGAGTGCACACTTCTGGAGAATGTAGCCAGTGTGTCTAGTCTGCGTCAGATCTAAACCATGATCTGGCCAGTCTGTCTTTCAGTCTGGTCCTGGTTGCTGTTCAGCTCACAAACAAACTGAAATGGTCCACCCACACAGACAGTGTGGTGAAGAAGGGGCAGCAGTGCCTCTTCAACCTCAGGAGGCTGAAGAAATTTGGTTTGTCACCTAAAACCCTCCCAAATGTTTACAGATGCACAATTGAAAGCATCATGTCGGGCTGTATCACCGCCTGGTATGGCAAGGCTCTCCAGACGGTGGTGCGGTCTGCCCAATGCATTACCGGGGGCAAACTACCTGCCCTCCAGGACACCTACAGCACCCGACGTCACAGGAAGGCCAAGAAGATCATCAAGGACATCAACCACCCGAGCCACTGCCTGTTCACCCCGCTATCATCCAGAAGGCGAGGTCAGTACATGTGCATCAAAGCTGTGGACTACAGCTCGGAAGAATCCCGGAACATGTTCCAGTCAGTGCTAGCAAAACAGTCCTGTAGTTTAGCATCTGCTTCATCTGGCCACTTTTTTATAGACCGAGTCACTGGTGCTTCCTGCTTTAATTTTTGCTTGTAAGCAGGAATCAGGAGGATAGAGTTGTGGTCGTTTTACCAAATGGAGGGCGAGGGAGTTGATGGAAATTTGGTAGAACTGATTTAAGTTTCCCTGCATTAAAGTCTCGGCCACTAGGAGCGCCACCTCTGGGTGAGTGGTTTCCTGTTTGCTTATTTCCTTATACAGTTGACTGAGTGCGGTCTTAGTGCCAGCATCTGTCTGTGGTGGTAAATAAACAGCCACGAAAGGTATAGCTGAAAACGCTCTATACTATTCTACAATATCTTAGTCACTTAATAATGTTTACATATCTTGCATTACTCATCTCATATGTATATACTGTATTCTATACTATTCTACTGTATCTTAGTCCGTTCCGCTCTGACATCGCTCGTCCATATGTACATAGTCTTAATTCATTCCTACTTGGATTTGTGTGTATTGGGTATATGTTGTGTAATTTGTTAGATATTACTTGTTAGATATTACTGCACTGTTGGAGCTAAAAGCACAAGCATTTCGCTACACCCGCAATAACATCTGCTAACCACGTGTATGTGACCAATAAAATTTGATTTGATACACATTGAACAACAGATAGTCCCCTCACAAAATCTAAAGGTAGTTTGTTAAAAAATGTCTGTCCTACAGTACCCGTCAAAGGTTTGGACACACCAACTCAATCAAGGGTTTTTCTTTCTTTTTTTTCAATTTTCTACATTGTAGAATAATAGTGAAGACATCAAAACTATGAAAGAACACATATGGAATCATGTAGTAACCAATAAAGTGTTAAACAAATCAAATATATTTTAGATTTGAGATTCTCCAGTATCCACCCTTTGCCTTGATGACAGCTTTGCACACTCTTGGCATTCTCTCAACTAACTTCACCTGGAATGCTTTTCCAACAGTCTTGAAGGAGTTTGCACACATGCTGAGCACTGCTGTTCTTTCACTCTGCGGTCCAACTCATCCCAAACCATCGCAATTGGGTTGAGGTCGGTTGATTGTGGAGGCCAGGTCATCTGATGCAGCACTCCATCACTTTCCTTCTTGGTCAAATAGCCCTTACAAAGCCTGGAAGTGATTTGGGTCATTGTCCTGTTGAAAAAACAAATGATAGTCCCTCTAAGCACAAACCAGATTGGATGGCGTATCACTGTTGATTGCTGTGGGAGCCATGCTGGTTAAGTGTGCCTTGAATTCTAAATAAATCATATATAAACTTATGATTTAGTGTGCAGTGCATTCAGAAAGTATTCAGACCCCTTTTTGTTAAGTTACAGCCTCATTCTAAAATTTATTAAATTGTTATTTGTACACATCCATCTATACACAATACCCCATAATGACAAAGCAAAATGACTCTCAGGCCGTACGAAACAAGATACTCTGGTCTGATGATACCAATATTGAACTCTGGAGGAAACCTAGAGGAAACCTGGCACCATCATTACGGTCCTCGTTCTTATCTTTGCACTTTACTTCTAAAATTGAACAGAACATAGGCTGTACTAAAGGCTAGTCCACACTGAAGATAGTGCATTTTTTGGAGAGGGCCTACTAAATTTTTTTCCCGGAAGAAGCCTTTGACTCTCCTCCTGAACTTCCACCTTAAGCCTACACAGAACAGCCATTGGTTAGGCAGCACACAAACACGTTGTTGATCAGCAAGAGCAGAGCATGCCAGGCTCAGACTTGGAATATCCATTGCGGTGTGTAATGATGCCTAGTTTTATTTTCACCATTCCAGCAGATATCTTAGAAATATAACTTTTCTCTCTGCTTATCCGAGCATACACTTTGTAGTCTATAGCCTATAGGCTATGGATCATTTGATTGAGACCACTCTACAAAGCCTATAGGCACACTTGATATTGCACGCCCAGCAGAGATTCAGAGACGAGGTGCGGCATCGGGCACACATCAATATATAGCCTAATAAACATCTAAGTCTAAAACACTGACAAATATAGAAATGTCACAAATTACATGACCCTCCCCTGGAATAGATAAAAAAAATAGTAAAACCTCCAATTGACAGAAACTGAAAAAGCATGACCTCCCCCATTTTCCTCCAGGTAACACTTCAGTAAATATAGATTTATCCCTTACAATAGTGCAGGTGGAGATCGAATTTCAACATTAAAACAATGTTGCAAATGTCGGAGAGACAGACAGCAACGACTATTCAAAATTCCTCTGTTGAAAAGCAATTACGAGTCTTAAAGAAATAGTCTTAAGAGACAATGTCTAGATGCTTTTTTCGTGGAAATGAAGTGTATAACTTTTCTAGTTGGGCTGATAAAACAGTGGATTGAGCAGTGAGATGGAACAGAGTAAATGGGCAATTCAATTCATAGATTTAGCAGGTGGTAATTTGTGGAATAGACCACCGTTCTATAATCCCTGACACGATTTGGAGATGTATTTTTCATAAACGACCGTATCATATTATTTGAAACTACAGCATTTAGCAAAATAGTTTATCAATATGGTTTTAGTACTTTAGGACATTCACACATCAGCTTTGTTAATTTGTTAATTTGATTCATTCGTTGACGGTAACTTGTCACACTTCCGTGTGTGATGTTTGTGATACATTTCATTGGCCGACGACTTGTGACAACATCCATGTTCCGAGACGGCTAACCAATCGACAGTTTCTAAAATCTCACGTGTGTGGCTTCGGCACATAATGTTAGCTGTTTGATTGGCTATTGTTATCACAAGGGTCCGCCTACTTTTAACCCCTTATTCCCGAGCCACAAATGGAGGTGCCGAAGTCTGTCTGAATGATTTTCTATGTATCCACTTGATTGGAGTAAGAATAAGGTAGCTGAGTGGAACCTGTAGGAATATCTATCTCATATTGCTGTCAGATCTTTCGTCCCATTGGAAATCGAGGTTTGAGGAACTTGGCTTCTCTATTCAGCTTTAGCTAGCGTCTTCATCTCTACCTTCGCAGTAAGTTGGCTAACGTTACACAGAGAAATTATAGAAAATTAAATTACTCAAGACAGCTTTCACTGTCGGAATGATGATGAGTTTAGCGGTTTAGCGGTTAAAATGGATGTGCCAGTAAAGCCGAGTGGACACTCAGAGGTAATGCGGTCCGGTATGGCGTCCCGGCAACAAAAAATAAAATGTTAGAGTACGCGATTCCGGTAAAGCGTGAGCCTATCACAATTTAATACAACAAAAATATATAGGCTATTATACCATTATTTAAACAACTACATGTCAGTCGCATGAAAAATGTGCGAGTTGACTGGAAACCGGGTGGTATAAACCCCACATTGCGTTGTGGTTTGAGGAGACCGCTTACATTTTGTCAAGGCGGGTAATCTTACAATACACGTAGGTGTTTTGTATCATGTTTTTTTCCCCATTTATCCAATTGCGGGTGCATAGTGCACTGTTCGGGTCTGGATGTTGAAATTATTTTGTGATTGGACTAACGTGCGCGGGTAGTCTACAGGAGCTGCTTTATTTAGTGATTGTTTGACCAGCAGATGATGACTGGTTGTGTTTATGCCACATTAAAAGGCATAGGCGGTGTGTCCATTAAGTCAATTAAATTGCCAAAAATAGTCTTTATTTATGTATAATCATTCAATCGGCTACTACACCAGAAAGTAAATACCAAAATAGATCATTGAGTTGGGACTGTCAGTGAAAAGCAGAGCGACCCAGCCTAGCATATTGCAATATTTAAAAAATACTGTAGCGACCCACACAGTGTTATGTGTTAGGCTAGCAGGTGGTTGTGTTGTACACTGCTCAAAAAAATAAAGGGAACACTAAAATAACACGTCCTAGATCTGAATGAATGAAATCTTCTTATTAAATACTTTTTTATTTACATAGTTGAATGTGCTGACAACAAAATCACACATTCTCAATGGAAATCAAATTGATCAACCCATGGAGGTCTGGATTTGGAGTCATACTCAAAATTAAAGGAAAACCACAATACAGGCTGATCCAACTTTGATGTAATGTCCTTAAAACAAGTCAAAATGAGGCTCAGTAGTGTGTGTGGCCTCCACGTGCCTGGATGACCTCCCTACAACGCCTGGGCATGCTCCTGATGAGGTGGCGGATGGTCTCCTGAGGGATCTCCTCCCAGACCTGGACTAAATTATCCGCCAACTCCTGGACAGTCTGTGGTGCAATGTGGTGTTGGTGGATGGAGCGAGACATGATGTCCCAGATGTGCTCAATTGGATTCAGGTCTGGGGAACGGGCGGGCCAGTCCATAGCATCAATGCCTTCCTCTTGCAAGAACTGCTGACACACTCCATGAGGTCCATTGTCTTGCATTAGGAGGAACCCAGGGCCAAGCGCACCAGCATATGGTCTCACAAGGGGTCTGAGGATCTCATCTCGGTACCTAATGGCAGTCAGGCTACCTCTGGCGAGCACATGGAGGGCTGTGCAGCCCCCCAAAGAAATGCCACCCCACACCATGACTGACCCACCTCCAAACCGGTCATGCTGGAGGATGTTGCAGGCAGCAGAACGTTCTCCACGGCGTCTCCAGACTCTGTCACGTCTGTCACATGTGCTCAGTGTGAACCTGCTTTCATCTGTGAAGAGCACAGGGCGCCAGTGGCGAATTTGCCAATCTTGGTGTTCTCTGGCAAATGCCAAACGTCCTGCACGGTGTTGGGGCTGTAAGCACAACCCCCACCTGTGGACGTCGGGCCCTCATACCACCCTCATGGAGTCTGTTTCTGACCGTTTGAGCAGACACATGCACATTTGTGGCCTGCTGAAAGTCATTTTGCAGGGCTTTGGCAGTGCTCCTCCTTGTACAAAGGCGGAGGTAGCGGTCCTGCTGCTGGGTTGTTGCCCTCCTACGGCCTCCTCCACGTCTCCTGATGTACTGGCCTCCTGGTAGCGCCTCCATGCTCTGGACACTACGCTGACAGACACAGCAAACCTTCTTGCCACAGCTCGCATTGATGTGCCATCCTGGATGAGCTGCACTACCTGAGCCACTTGTGTGGGTTGTAGACTCCGTCTCATGCTACCACTAGAGTGAAAGCACCGCCAGCATTCAAAAGTGACCAAAACATCAGCCAGAAAGCATAGGAACTGAGAAGTGGTCTGTGGTCACCACCTGCAGAACCACTCCTTTAATGGGGGTGTCTTGCTAATTGCCTATAATTTCCACCTGTTGTCTATTCCATTTGCACAACATCATGTGAAATTTATTGTCAATCAGTGTTGCTTCCTAAGTGGACAGTTTGATTTCACAGAAGTGTGATTGACTTGGAGTTACATTGTGTTGTTTAAGTGTTCCCTTTTATTTTTTTGAGCAGTGTACTTACCAGTACCCTGTGTCCGCGGGGTCCGACATGCCAATAAACCTGCTATCTGCCAATCACGGGAATGCCTGGAATGTTCTGATGCCGGGCATCCTGGCAGTTGGCTGAGTGGAGTGGAGGGGGGTTGGGCAGGGGGATGGTGCATTGGAAGTTAAGACCAGGTTTAGCCTTTGTTCTCTCTCTTACGTCTGGGCTTCACAAGAGAAGGTCACGGTTGGCTTGTAGGGTATCTTTCGTTTATTTGATGTGGTGCTACGGCCAAACAGTAGCCTGTGTATAGCTGGGTTACTAAACCGTCAATTCGTAAACTCAACCCTTTGTCTAGACAATTGTTCCTTTATGATCTAGTCAGGTCATTACATTGGTGTCAGAAGTGATTGGACCTCCCATCCACGACAGTGCGTGTGCTTGGCCTTATGATCTAGTCAGGTCATTACATTGGTGTCTGAAGTAATTGGACCTCCCATCCACGACAGTGCGTGTGCTTGGCCGGTGAGCGCGTTCCTGTAAGACGTAGAGTCACAAGCTAGCGCGAGGACGCGCCCTTTGAAAGGGGGGAGTAGTGTAACGACCCTGGGTTTATATTCGCGGAAATCTACTCTGCTGCACGAGCTTTAGCGCACCGGACCTCGGGGCCAGAAGGTCGAGGGTTCGAGACCTGCTCCCTGCTGTTTCTTTACAATACAATGGCGGAAAGCAAATGACTGTTGCTGTAAAGAGATGACGAAAAGACTCCAATCTGTCTTTATGTGATCAAATTTCTTAACTTAATTGAGCAAACTAGTAGCCTGTTGTATTGGCACCAGCGGAGAACATTGGCCATATCCCCAGTAGGTGTGCATATTCAAGGTCTTTATCATTGGGTCGGTGCCATTTTTTTGTTTTTGTTTTTGGACAATACATTCCTCCTCCAGGTTAGATGGAAGTCATTTTCTATTTGTCTCCCTTTCTCGTAGGCCTATTATATGGATCAGACAACGTCGTTTTTATTGATCTGTTTGGCAGTGTCAGTTGAGTAGGATACCCTGTAATTTCTGTAGTAAAACAAAAAAAAATCTACTTTCACTATAAGATTTTGGTAGAGTTTCTGTCCCAGACAAGTTTGAGATCGGAGACAAAATCCCAATGTCTGTTTACTCGGGGCACGCAACCGTCTCCGGCGCTTGTTTAATGTAAGCGGGACTGAGATGCAATCTGAGTGCTACCGATCTCGTCTTTAAGCAGTCCAGATATTTCCAAACTTTTGATTTTATCGGCACAATCTGCAATGCTCTTGTAGTGTGAGATGTGCAACGACAAGTTTAGCCCTTTCCCACTTGGACAAAAGGAACACCTATGTGAGAATGCTGTTATTTTTATTTTATTTAACCTTTATTTAACTAGCCAAGTCAGTTGAGAACAAATTCTTATTTACATTGACAGCCTACCCAGGCCAAACCCTGACCCGGGCGACGCTAGGCCAATTGTGCGCCGCCCTATGGAACTCTCAATCACGGCCGGTTGTGATACAGCCTGGAATCGAAACTGGGTATGTAGTGACGCCTCTAGCACGGAGATGCAGTGCCTTAGACCGCTGTGCAACTTGGGAGTTATTGACTATAGCTCAGCGTTCAACACCATAGTGCCCTCAAAGCCCATCACTGAGCTAAGGACCCTGGGACTAAACACCTCCTTCTGCAACTAGATCCTGGACTTCCTGATGTGCCGCCCCAGGTGGTGAGGGTAGGCAACAACACATCTGCCACGCTGATCTTCATCACTGGGGCTCCTTAGGGGTGTGTGCTCAGTACCCTCCTGTACTACCTGTTCACCCACGACTGCATAGCTAGGCACGACTCCAACACAATCATTAAGTTAGCTGATTACACAACAGTGATCAGACGATGAGACGGCCTATAGGGAGGAGGTCAGAGACCTGACAGTGTGGTGCCAGGACAACAACCTCTCCCTCAACGTGATCAAGACAAAGGAGCTGATCGTGGACTATAGGACTACAGCCCCGTCCGAACAGGCCCCCATTAACATCGACGGAGCTGAAGTGGAGCGGGTCGAGAGTTTCAAGTTCATTGGTGTCCACATCACCAACAAACTATCATGGTCCAAACACACCAAGACAGTCGTGAGGGGGGTCACGACAACACCTTTTCCCCCTCAGGAGACTGAAAAGATTTGGCATGGGTCCTCATATCCACAAACAATTATACAATTGCACTATCGAGAGCATCCTGAACGGTTTCATCACCGCCTGGTATGGCAACTGCTCGGCATCAGACTGCTCGTCATAAGGTGCTACAGAGGGTAGTCCGCCCAGTAGATTATGGTGGCCAAGCTTCCTGACATCCAGGACCTACACTATTGTTCGAAAGTTTGGGGTCACTTAGAAATGTCCTTGTTCTTGAAAGAAAATCAAAAAAAAATTGTCCATTTGAAATAACATCAAATTGATCAGAAATACAGTGTACAACATTGTTCATGTTGTAAATGACTATTGTAGCTGGAAACGGCTGATTTAAAATATATATTTTTATGGAATCTACCTAGTCGTATAGAGGCCCATTATCCGCAACCACCACTCCTGTGTTCCAATGGCACATTGTGTTAGCTAATCCAAGTTTATAATTTTAAAAGGCTAATTAATCATTAGAAAACGCTTTTGAAAATGTTAGCACAGCTGAAAACTGTTGTGCTGATTTTAAAGAAGCAATAAAACTGGGTTTCTTTAGACTAGTAGTGTATCTGGAGCATCAGCATTTGTGGGTTTGATTACAGGCTCAAAATGGCCAGAAACAAATAACTTTCTTCTGAAACTCGTCAGTCTGTTTTTGTTCTGAGAAATGAAGGCTATTCCATGCGAGAAACTGACGATCTCGTACAACGCTGTGTACTACTCCCTTCACAGATTAGCGCAATCTGGCTCTAACCAGAATAGAAATTGGAGTGCGAGGCCCCGTTGCACAACTGAGCAAGAGGACAAGTACATTAGTGTCTAGTTTGAGAAACAGATGCCTCACAAGTCCTCAACTGGCAGCTTCATGAAATAGTACCCGCAAAACACCAGTCTCAACGTCAACCGTGAAGAGGTGACTCCGGGATGCTGGCCTTCTAATTAGAGTTGCAAAGAAAAAGCCACATCTCTGTCCAGTGTCTGTTCTTTTGCCCATATTAATATTTTATTTTTATTGGCCAGTCTGAGATATGGCTTTTTCTTTGCAGCATCCCGAAGTCGCTTCTTCACTGTCTAAACTGGTATGTGAACAATATGTTGGAAAATCTCTCCAGTTACGTTTTCACCAATCCAGTGTTTTAAATGTAATGTAAGGCAGTGAATGAGTGCACACTTCAGTAGAAGGATCGAGAATTGGAACACAGCCCTAGCCTCTATGAAGGGGCAGCTGGTAACATGTCTCACTGATTGGCAGATGGCGAAAAGCCCCGTCCGAGCCGCTGGCGTCCCCCACCCCTATTGGCCGCGGGACCTGTCCATCCCAGGCTACGTGGCGAACGATAGGTCAATGCATGAGATCCTGTCCTTCCTCTTCTCTGTGTCGGGTCTCTTCCTGCTGTCCACCTGGGTCCTGACGGGCCGGAAGTGGGCCAGGGATGGCCGTGGTCAGGAGTTCGGGGTGGCCAGGCGGCTGGCTATCTGCTGGTTTGCTGTCTGTGGGTTCATCCACGGGGTCGTTGAGGGATGGTTCTCTCTGTACTATGACGTCATCCCCTCAGACCAGAGCTTCCTGTCTCAGCTGTGTAAGTAGAACCTAGTGCTGGAACCCTATGGTAGAACTTCCATTCACTACTAGGACCTTGGACCTAGTAGTACTAGAACCCTCCAGTAGAACCTCAATTCTCTTCTAGAACCCTCCTACTGCAAGAAAACGGAAATGAGAACCCACAACAAGCAGAATGTAACTAACAGAACGTTGTCTTCTCTCATTGTCCTCAGGGAAGGAGTACTCCAGAGGAGACAGCCGATATGTCATGTAAGTGTTTTTAATTTTTTAATTTTATTTTTTTATTTACTGTCGTTTTGAGTTTGAGTTTGAGTTTATTTTTATTTTTACAGGGACAGTGCACATTAATCAACGTTTCAGTAAAAGTGCCGGTTTTAGCCAGCCGGCTAATTTTCAACCGCAGTCCCTGGGCAGGTTATTAAAAAAAATTACAATATAGACAATAGCAGCATAGAACAAGCAAGACATAGCAACATAGGACAAGCAAGACATAGCATACAGACAGAGCAGCATAGGACAAGCAAGACGTAGCATACAGACAGAGCAACATAAAACAAAAAGCAGCAAGACAAAATTCATAAAAGCAACAAAGTGTTTCCACACCTCACAAGCTACAGACAACAGACAACATGGAAAGCGGCAACACACAGCTAGGGACCATGTTCACAAATCTGATTGACCTTTAGCCATGTCTTCAAGCATTTTGTAAAAGTGTGATATGTGGTGCAGTTATGTGTGTCTGATGGCAGTGTATTCCAGACATGGGAAGCTCTCACAGAGAATGCAGATTTACTAAAGGTGCTTTTCCTTAGGGGAACTATACAGTCACCTCTCATGGCAGACCTTGTGGATCTGCTGCCATATGTCTGGGTTTTCTGTTTAACAAAAATATTGAGTGGAGGGGGAGCCAGGCCATTAAGGATCTTGAATACAAGACATGCGTCGGTGTATTGCACAAGATTTTCCCAACTCAAGAGCTCATGCTTTCTAAGAATGTGACAATGATGATGGCTATTGGGCTTCCTATCAAGCACTTTGAGAGCCTGTTTGTAGACAGACTGAATAGGTTTTAATGTTGTACAGCAAGCTTGGGCCCAACTAGTCAAGCAGTATGTTAAGTGGGGGAGTATCATAGTTTCGAAGTACAGTTTTGCAACCTCTGTAGTCAAACAATTTCGTATAAATCGGAAATGAGCTAGGTTGAATTTGGTTATTTGAATTACTTTTTTCACATGCTTTTTAAAAGAGAGGTTGGAATCAAGTATGATGCCAAGGTACTTAAAATCGGATACCACCTGGAGCTTCTCCCCTGATCTGGCTCAGTAGCATCTGTTGCCCTCTTTGTGAAGAACATGCAAACAGTTTTTTTCACATTGAGATGCAAACACGAGTCACTGAGCCACTTTGTAACCTGGACCATTACAGTAGTGAGTTCTTGTGCAGCTTGTTGTTTGCTCTTTGCATGCACATATATCACTGTATCATCTTCATACATTTGAACTTCAGACCCAGTCTGGGCAGGCATAAGTTACGGACAACGAACGCAATTGCATTTTATCAATGGCAATTTGAATGCACAGATACCGTGACGAAATCCTGAAGCCCATTGTCATACCATTCATCTGTCGCCATCACCTCATGTTTCAGCATGATAATGGCCATTGAGCATGTTCGGGATGCTCTGGATCGAAGTGTACAACCGTGTGCTCCAGTTTTCACCAATACCCAGCACAGCCTTTTGAAGAGTGGGACAACATTCCAGAATCAACAGCCTGATCAACTCTATGCAAAGGAGATGTTGCACTGCGTGAGGCAAATGGTGGCCACACCAGATACTGAGATTCTCAGATTCAGACTGTTTTAATAATCACTTCTACAGGGTTGCAGGCGTGATTGCAGGGTACAGTGAAAATCTTAGGCTCCGAGCTCTAACATACAGGAAATAAAAGTGTGAAAATGGTTATATAAAAACTATAATAGAGGGAGCACTGTAGCAGGTGGAATAACCATGGGGGATCGGCGTGACCATTGAGTGGGGGAATGACTGCCAGAGAGGATGGCTGCCATTTAATGGGCTCTTAACCAACTGTGCTATTTTGTTTTTATTTATTTTTCGCATTTTTACAACTTATTTTCTACAATGTTGCTGCTACCGTCTCTTATGTACAAAAAGAGCTTCTTGACCGATTCTGATTTTTTTTCAACACAGATACCGATTTATTGGACAACTTAAAAAAAAAAAAAATGTAACTTAATATAATACATCAATAAAATCAATTTAGTCTCAAATAAATAATGGAACATGTTTAAATAATGCAAAAACAAAGTGTTGGAAAAGAAAGTAAAAGTGCAATATGTGCCATGTAAGAAAGCTAACGTTTAAGTTCCTTGCTCAGAACATGAGAACATATGAAAGCTGGTGGTTCCTTTTAACATGAGTCTTCAATATTCCCAGGTAAGAAGTTTTAGGTTGTGGTTATTATAGGACTATTTCTCTCTTTTCCATTTGTATTTCATATACCTTTTGACTATTGGATGTTCTTATAGGCACTATAGTATTGCCAGCCTAAACTCGGGAGTTGCGCTGTTTATGACATAAAGCCTCTCAATGCTTGAAGCACAGCGAAGAGCTGCTGGCAAATGCAGGAAAGTGCTGTTTGAATGAATGCTTACGAGCCTGCTGCTGCCTACCACCGCTCAGGCAGACTGCTCTCTCAAATATCAAATCATAGACTTAATTATAATATAATAACACACAGAAATACGAGCCGTAGGACATTAATATGTTCAAATCCGGAAACAAAACGTTTATTCTTTCAGTGAAATACGGAACGGTACCGGGTGGCATCCCTACATCTTAATATTGCTGTTACATCGTGCAATCTTCAATGTTATGTCATAATTATGTACAATTCTGGCAAGTTAATTAAGGTCTTTGTTAGGGAGAAATGGTCTTCACACAGTTCGCAACGAGCCAGGCGGCCCAAACTGCTGCATATACCCTGACTCTGCTTGCACAGAACGCAAGAGAAGTGACACAATTTCCTGAGTTAATATTGCCGGCTAACAATTTATTTTAACTAAATATGCAGGTTTAAAAATATATACTTGTGTATTGATTTTAAGAATGGCATTGATGTTTATGGATGTCAGGTCCTCACCAGACATCACAGGTGTCACGGTTTCGTCTCACCAGGAGTGATGGTCGGATTCGCGTTTATCGTCGATGGAATGAGCTTTACACCGAGGCCTGTACTCTGGAGCGGGATCGATTTGGAGGTGGAGGGTCTGTCATCGTATGGGGTGGTGTGTCACAGCATCATCGGCCTGAGCTTGTTGTCATTGCAGGCAATCTCAACGCTGCGCGTTACAGGGAAGACATCCTCCTCCCTCGTGTGGTACCCTTCCTGCAGGCTCATCCTGACATGACCCTCCAGCATGACATTGCCACCAGCCATACTGCTCGTTCTGTGCATGATTTCCTGCAAGACAGAAATGTCAGTGTTCTGCCATGGCCAGCGAAGAGCCCGGATCCCAATCCTATTGAGCACATCTAGGACCTGTTGGATCGGAGGATGAGGGCTAGGGTCATCTTCCCCCCCCCCCCCCCAGAAATGTCCGGGAACTTGCAGGTGCCTTGGTGGAAGTGTGGGGTAACATCTCACAGCAAGAACTGGCAAATCTGGTGCAGTCCATGAGGAGGAGATGCTGCATTAAGTACTGCAGTGCTGGTGGCCACACCAGATACTGACTTTTGTGAACATTGGGGGGGTCTGTGATGATCTTTAAATCAAACTTTATTTGTCACATGCCCTGAATACATGTAGTCTGTTAAATGCTTACTCACACACCCTTAACCAACAGTGCAGTTCAAGAAGAGTTAAGAAAATATTTACCAAATAAAGTAAAATAAAATAAAAAGTAAGACCATAAAATGACAATGTGGAGGCTTTATACAGGGGATTCCGGTACAGAGTCAGTGTGTGGGGGTACAGGTTAGTGGTAATTTGTACATGTATTTAGGGGTGAAGTGACTGCATAGATAATAAACAGCGAGTAGCAGCAGTGTAAAAACAAATGGAGGTGATCAGACCTACTGTCATGTCGTCAGCTAACTTGATGATGGAGTTGGAACTGTGTGAGGCCACACAGTCATGGGTATACAGGGAGTACAGGAGGGGACTGAGGACGCACCCTTGTGGGGCTCCAGTGTTGTGGAGGGGGTAATGTTGCCTACGTTCACCACCTGGGGGCGGCCCGTCAGGAAGTCCAGGACCCAGTTGCATAGGAAGGAGTTCAGACCCAGGGCTGTGAGCTTTGTAATGAGCTGATAGGACACTATGGTATAGAAGGCTGAGCTGTAGTTGATGAACAGCATCCTCACACATGCATTTTTTTTGTCCAGGTGGGTAAGGGCATTGTTCAGTGCGTTGTCAGGTGATCTGTCGGTGTGGTAGGTGACTGGAGAGAGTGGAGTGTGTCGAGGAGGTGACTGGAGAGAGTGGAGTGTGTCGAGGAGGTGACTGGAGAGAGTGGAGTGTGTCGAGGAGGTGACTGGAGAGAGTGGAGTGTGTCGAGGAGGTGACTGGAGAGAGTGGAGTGTGTCGAGGAGGTGACTGGAGAGAGTGGAGTGTGTCGAGGAGGTGACTGGAGAGAGTGGAGTGTGTCGAGGAGGTGACTGGAGAGAGTGGAGTGTGTCGAGGAGGTGACTGGAGAGAGTGGAGTGTGTCGAGGAGGTGACTGGAGAGAGTGGAGTGTGTCGAGGAGGTGACTGGAGAGAGTGGAGTGTGTCGAGGAGGTGACTGGAGAGAGTGGAGTGTGTCGAGGAGGTGACTGGAGAGAGTGGAGTGTGTCGAGGAGGTGACTGGAGAGAGTGGAGTGTGTCGAGGAGGTGACTGGAGAGAGTGGAGTGTGTCGAGGAGGTGACTGGAGAGAGTGGAGTGTGTCGAGGAGGTGACTGGAGAGAGTGGAGTGTGTCGAGGAGGTGACTGGAGAGAGTGGAGTGTGTCGAGGAGGTGACTGGAGAGAGTGGAGTGTGTCGAGGAGGTGACTGGAGAGAGTGGAGTGTGTCGAGGAGGTGACTGGAGAGAGTGGAGTGTGTCGAGGAGGTGACTGGAGAGAGTGGAGTGTGTCGAGGAGGTGACTGGAGAGAGTGGAGTGTGTCGAGGAGGTGACTGGAGAGAGTGGAGTGTGTCGAGGAGGTGATATGATCTTTGACCAGCCTTTCAAAGCACTACTGACACTTTTTTTTTTTTTTTTTAAATCCACACCCCTACTACGATGTCTGACCAACAGATGTATATCTGTATTCCCAAAATCCATGGATTAGGGCCTAATGAATTTCTTTCAATTGACTGATTTCCTCATATGGACTGTGACTCAGTAAAATCTTTGAAATTGTTACATTTTGTGTGTTTATATTTTTGTTTAGTAACTGTAGTCTGAGAACAATTCAATCAACTGCTGAGTGTTCTCTCTCTCCTCCTGTTCAATCACTCTCCTCCTCCCACATCTCCTCCCTCTCTGAGTAGAGCTGATAACTTCACGGTGTGTATGGAGACAGTAACAGCCTGGTTCTGGGGTCCATTGAGTTTGTGGACGGTGTTTGCCTTCCTGGCCAACAAACCATGCCGCTTTGTCCTGCAACTCATGGTCTCTCTTGGTAGGTACACTGATACAGTACCTATGAGCTGATTCTGATCTGTGTGTTTTTAAGGCTGACATTATATTATCTTATTCCAGGTCAGGTAACCCCTGTCCCCTGTCTCCAGGTCAGCTGTATGGGGTGGTGCTGTATTTCTACACAGTTCTGTGTGTCTTAACCCCTGTCCTCTGTCTCCAGGTCAGCTGTATGGGGTGGTGCTGTATTTCTACACAGTTCTGTGTGTCTTAACCCCTGTCCTCTGTCTCCAGGTCAGCTGTATGGGGCAGTGCTGTATTTTTACACTGAGCACCGTGATGGGTACAGCCACAGTCAGATGGGTCATCCTCTGTACTTTTGGTTCTATTTTGTCTTCATGAACATCCTGTGGATCATCATTCCTCTGGTCCTCATACTGGATGCATGGAGACACCTGCAGCAGGCCCAGACACACACTGACCTGGCCCAGAAGGAGAAGACCAACTGATGAGCAGGGGTGGGTGGGAGAGCAGCAGAGGGGTGGGGGGCTATTCAAAAAAAGTAGCTAGACGGAGGAAGGTTGATACTTTTAACTCTGATTAATAATAGTAGTGTTTGTGAACTGACCAAACAAAATAATGTTGATATATACGCTGTATCATGTATGTGTGGTTTGTGTTGAATATTTTTCATAATTTGGTGGCATTATGCAATGTGAATTTTCCCTTTTTCTAAACGGATTAAACACATGACGACGTGGTGCTTGACTCTTATCTGTTGTGTACAATGCATTCAGAAAGTATTCAGACCCATTCACTTTCTCAACATTTTGTTTATGTTACACCCTTATTCTAAAATGGATTGAATTAATTGTTTTCCTCATCAATCTACATACACTACCCCATAATGACAAAGCGAAAACAGGTTTTTAGAAATGTTTGGAAATGTATACATTTAAAAAAACTGAAATACCTTATTTACAAGTATTCAGACCCTTTGCTATGAGACTTGAAATTGAGCTCCGGTGCATCCTGTTTCCATTGATCATCCTTGAGATGTTTCTACAACTTGATTGGAGTCCACCTGTGGTAAATTCAATTATTTGGACATGATTTGGAAAGGCACCAGTCTATATAAGGTCTCATAGTTGACAGTGCATGGCAGAGCAAAAACCAAGCCATGAGGTTGAAGAGCTCAGTGACAGGATTGTGTCGAGGCACAGATCTGTGGAAGAGTGCCAAAAAATGTCTGCAGCATTGTGGGTCCCCAAGAACACGGTGGCCTCCATCATTCTTAAGTGGAAGAAGTTTGGAGCCACCCAGACTATTCCTAGAGCTGGTTGCCTGGCCAAACTGCGCAATCGGGGTGAAGGGCATTGGTCAGGGAGGTGACCAAGAACCTGATGATGACTGACAGCTCCAGAGTTCCTCTGTGGAGATGGGAAAATCTCCCAGAAAGACAACCATCTCTGCCGCACTCCACCAATCAGGCCTTTATGGTCTAGATAGGTTGTGTATATATTGATATGTAGGCTACGTGTGCCTTAAATAATAATAATAATAATGTAGTTCTGTTCTTGTCTATTAATGTTCTGTATTATGTTATGTTTTAGTGTTTTGTGTGCATCCCAGGAAGAGTACCTGCTGCTTTTGCAACAGTTAATGGGGATCCTAATAAACTACCAATACCTTTATGGTAGAGTGGCCAGGCGGAAACCACTCCTCAGTAAAAGGCACATGACAGCCCACTTGGAGTTTGCCAAAATGCACCTAAAGGACTCTTAAGTCCATGAGAAACAAGATTCAATGGTCTGAAGAAATACATTTTTAACTCTTTGGCCTTAATGCCAAGTGTCACATCTGTAGGAAACCTGGCACCATGATGGTGAAGCATGGTGGTGGCTGCATCATGCTGTGGGGATGTTTTTTAGCTGCAGGGACTGGAAGACTAGTCAGGATCAAGGGAAAGATGAATGGAGCAAAGTACATCCTTGATGAAAACCTGCTTCATATCGCTCAGGACCTCAGACTGGGGCGAAGGTTCACGTTCCAACAAGACAATGACCCTAAGCACACAGCCAAGACAACAATACAACACAGGAGTGGCTTCGGGACAAGTCTCTGAATGTCCTTGAGTGGCCCAGCCAGAGACCGGACTTGAACGCGAAAGAACATCTCTGGAGAGACCTGAAAATAGCTGTGCAGCAACGCCCCCCATCCAACCTGACAGAGCTTGAGAGGATCTACAGAGAAGAATGGGAGAAACTCCCCAAATACAGGTGTGCCAAGCTTGTAACATCATACCTAATAAGACTCAATGCTGTAATTGCTGCCAAAGGTGCTTCAACAATACTGAGTAAAGGGTCTGAATAGTATTTCTGTTTTTTGTTTTTAATAAATTGTCTAAAAACCTGTTTTTGCTCATTATGAGGTCATTATGTCTGTAGATTGAGGATTTAAATATATATATATATATATATACAATAAGGCTGTAACGTAACAAAATGTGGAAAAAGTGAAGGGGTCTGAATACTTTCTGAAATGCACTGTATCAAGTTGGATATTCTATGTGCTGGTTAACTCATCATGAAAGATTGAAAAGTTTAAAAGTTGGCAGGTTAGCTGTGTGGAGCTAACGATAGTGCAGCAATGATGGAAAAGGAACATTGTGAGAATAGACCCCTCTCTTGTTGGTGCACACACCAACTATCACACCAACAACAACAAAAATGGAACCACCCAATATAAAATACAATATAAAAAAGTATAGTTGACAATTTACAAACCAATTATTTGAAGAAATTAATACAAATATTGTATTGTATTTTTATTCAGTAATGTCAGCTATGTGACATCATCTGACTTTGAATCCAACTGTTGATCTTCACAGTGCAGCTGTAGACTTCTAATTCTTTCTCACAGTCGTTTTCAGTTGGCTATCGTCATATGTTAGCCATAGTTAAGAGGGCCGAAGGTGTCGATGAAGGGATACATTCTATTGTCCCCAACTATTGTATGGACAATTTATTTTTTACATGGAATGGCTGGATGGAAAGGATGAAGATAGGGTTAGGGTTATTCTGTCTGGTATAGTCAAAATTCATCCTTCCAGCGTGGCGATCGTCACCTCCACGTTGAAATTAGCCCTTTTAAACGTATGGACACCAGTCCTCATGTTATCGGGAACACAATGTTAATTTAGTTTGGTTGTGGTCGTTCAACCATTCACAACCAGAGCTCACGCTGAGGTTGGCTTAGTTCGCTGTGAATTGGGTCACGGGGCTCTTATAGAAATATAGAAAAGGGGTTGTGAATCTTTCCAAGATACAGTTTATGTCGTCCTATCATAAGTAATAATGTCTCAGACGACAACTGATCTGACATCATATTCTTTAAGTACCAACAGATACTTTCAACTGGTTGGATTACTGAAATATTGTTCCGTTCCCAACCTTTTGATGTTACCATACCCTCTCTATGATAACAAAGGGCTTTCCAAGAGTCCATTCTGTAGAGTAGAGAGAGAAAAGGGGGAAAGGTATTTGTGGGAGTCAAAAACCTCACCAACAGGGTAACGTCATGACATTGTGGATTTGTTGAGTGGATGTGGCCTATATGTTTTAAAAAGATTCAAGATGTCGACAGGGCATTTTCGCTGAGTGTGTTGTGTCACACTGTTTGTTTGTTTCAAGTGTTACTTAGCGAAACTGTTATAAATCTCAAATCCTACAGGATCAAAGCGTTAAAATCGCAAGTAAAGCAGTGACATCTGCTGGTTTCTACATGACGAGATAGTGCCGGTGTGGTGCCCTCCCTGAAAGCCAAAAGAGGATATATCTGTGCTGTGACTGACTATCTAGACACGTGTGACATAACCTCTAGATGGGCTGGGCTTCCTAACCCAGGATACCCCTGCTAGGTGGACTCGCCACCTGTGATTGGCCGGTCTGCTTGGTCCGCTGCTGCCTCACTGTGCGGTAGCCTACTGCAAGGCGACTGGGTGCATTGACCAGATCCACACACTGGGAGAAATCCCTGTCAGCACATTCCTGCAGCGGCTGTTGAACTCACAGTGTTTCAACAAAGGCTGCAACGCTCAGGCACACACTTGGTTTCTAACTCTACTAGACCTGTAGGCTACAGCTGAACATTTTTAGGGCATTTAAGGTTTCAAAAGACTCACTCAGCATATTTTAATTTGTTTTTGTTTTAGTTAATTGTTTGATTCAGTGGTTAAAATGGGTATTTTTGTACAAATGGTTTTAATTGCTGCCTACATGGGTTATGGCTCATTGCATAGTCTAAATAATAAAAAACAATCTCATCTCCCTGACCCAGAGATACTGCTAAACCCTACTTTATCGGATGGTATAGCAGCTGTAGTCTGTCAGAGGGATCTGATTGTGTTACCATTTGACTCCTACTGAGACATGCTTATAAAACCTTCTCATCTAAAGGGTTTGGTCTGGCTAAAAACTATGTTTGTTGTATCAGATGACTGTAGTTTGGATTTTTTTTATGTCATCTAAGTGCAGAGTAATTTTAAGAAGTAACAAATCAATGTGTTTTATTATTCTTCTGTTTTTGGTGTCAGGAAACATTCAACCAAACCCAGGCTCATTGGCTATGGTTCAGGAAACATTCACCCAAACCCAGGCCCATTGGCTATTGATTAACTTCTGACTCCAAATTATTTTAAAACTTGATCAGGGTTGGGAATGATGCATATTAATGTGAGGAGTCAGATGCAGAACATGGACATGATACAAGTCTGGGTTCACACTGCTGACCCAGATGTCTTAGTACTGTCCGAGACCTGGTTTAAGAAATCTGTTCTAAATCAGTCTATAGGCTTGGATGGTTATAATGTTTATCGATGTGACCGACGAAGTAAGGGTGAAGGTATATCCATCCATCCATATTAAAGACAGATATGTGGTTCCTGAACTAAGGTCTTTATCTAAACCAAAACAGGTTGAGTTTTTAGCATTGAAACTGCAGTTATTGAAAGCTGTGAAACTAGATTTGATAGGATGTTATAGACCTCCATCTGCAACAGTAGAATCCCTGGATTCTCTGACTGAACTGACGCGTGGAAAATTGGCATGGTCGTAATTGTTTTACTTTAAAAAAATGTAACCTTTATTTAATTAGGCAAGTCAGTTAAGAACAAATTATTTTTTACAATGTCGGTCTACACCTTATGGGCGATTTCAAACTCCGAGGCCATATGAGGACTGTGCAATACAATTAATTTAACTCAAATTATAAATGCAGTCACAAGACTCAATCCAAAAGACATCTCTAAGTCAACACTTATTGATGTTATTCTAACTAAAAATCTGCATAGATACTCAGCGGTTTGTGTTTTAAGTGATTAAAGTGATCGTTGTGCAGTTGCTTTCATTAGAGACACCAAAATCCCCAAAGTGCCCTCTCGGTTCATTCTTATTTTTCAGAGTAAATAACTCAAGGACACTGGAGAAGCTTTAACCAAGTTTAATTCTTTCCAAAGGTTCTGTACAGCTGTAATTCAGACAACTAAACATTTCTCCCATCCATATATATATATCCCACTTAAGACACTCCTCCTTCTCTCCAATCCTTACATTTTATGGTTCTACAGGAAGAGAGTAAGCCCTTATTTATAAACATTTATTACTCTCTTAAGAGAATCTGTCCTCACCTCCTGACCTCAACCCCTCCTTCACCTAATCCACAGATGTCCATCTGTCTCCCCTGTATCAACACGTTGCTCTCCTCTTGTCACCCAACACATTCCACAGCTATCTGTCTTTCTACAGAGACCCCGTCTCTTTCACTCCTTAATATACTATGCGTCTGATCTATCATGTCTTTAATATCTCAATGTTCAAAATGTCAAATCCAACAATAGTCAAACAGAATTTTAGGCAGTTCCGTGAGCAGACATTCCTGCATGAACTTTATGCAACTGGGAAAGGAGTGCCCTTATTCCAGATATCGAAGAGGCATTCTCCTATTTTCATTCTGTTTTCTACTATCTATGACGCCCCTCTCAAAAAGTACCGGGTAAAAGGTAGAGACAATCCCTGGTTTACAGGGGAATTTTCTGATTTGATCCATAAACGAAATACACAATGGGCCAAAGCCAGAAAGGGTAATTCCCAGACTGAATGGCAGTTATTCAGGGCACTGAGAAATAAGTGCATCTTGTTAATACGGAAATGCAAATCTAGTTTCTGTTACAGAGGCTAACCACAATAACCCAACGAAATTATGGAAAACCATTAAATCTATGAATGCTAACACAAACTCCTCTGGTCTTCTGCTGAAATTGACCTCAAATTAAATGGATGTGACTGACAAGAATAAACTGCTTGACATGTTTAATGAGCATTTTGCTAAAGATTTGCATTTATTTGATAATGAACTCCTTCCTAACATTTCGAATGAGGCTGTGAATGAAACTGCCGCATGCTGGCCTATGGTTCATCTATTTCATTTTACCGAGATTGAGCTTTCAGAAGTTGTAAAGGCACTCAAATCTATTAATATTAATAAAGCGGAAGGCCCGGATGAATTAAACCCTTATTTAAACAAAACAAATTGGCGTAGAGATCATTTAATTGGCGAGTAATACTCTTCCAAAAGTCTGGAAAGCAGCCTATTTCACGCCTTTACATAAGGGTGGAGATCCGTCCCAGTTGGATAACTATGGGCCCATTTCTAAACTCTGCACTGGCAAATGTTTTGGAAAACCTGGTGAACTCACAGTTCAAAGACTTTCTTTATAATAACTCAGTTTTATCTCAATTCCAGTCAGGTTTTAGAGCCAAGCATAGTACAATTACTGCTGTAACGTTGTAGGTGATATTCTACATGCTCAGGACAAGAAAAAATCACTGTGTTTCACTTTTTATCGACTTGAAGTTTTTCAACACTGTTGACCATGCCCTGCTGTTTTGACTAAAAAATGTTGGTTTAAGTGTTGGTGCATTGGATTCGTTTCAAAATGACCTTTCTGACAGAACACAGAACACAGGAGGGTATGAATCTGAGTTTAGAAGGCTTACAAATGGATCAATTTTAGGTTACATCCTTTTTACACAGGATATAAATGATAATGGGTAAGAAATCTCCATCTGTATGCTGATGACATGTATTTATTGTATTGCATCTTTGAGAAGGCTTTTCAGGACTTACAGTTGGATTTGTCTTTGTTGTAATTATAGTTTTTATAGTTTCCTTTCACGATATAACAACAATTCAATGGAATTATATTTAGCATTAAACATAAACTTGACAGACATGAATATACAGTGCACCCAGGAAGCACCCATCGTGCTCTAGTGACCCCTGTGGCGGGCCCGGGCGCATGCACGCTGACATGGTCGCCAGGTGTACGGTGTTTCCTCCGAAACATTGGTGCGACGGGCTTACGGGTTAAGCAGGCATTGTGTCAAGAAGCAGTGCGGCTTGGTTGGGTCGTGTTTCGGCGGACGCACGGCTCTCGACCCTCGCCTCTCCCGAGTCCATATGGGAGTTGCAGCGATGAAACAATACTGTAACTACCAATTGGATACCACGAAATTGGGGAGAAAAAGAGGTTAAAAAAAAGAAGAAGAAAGAAACAAACTTTAAATTTTTCACCCACAACTCCCCCTCCCCATAACAACTATTACAACAAAAGGAAAAACCATCCAACTACCTCATCCCCAGACTGCATTTAATTATTCATTTGCACACACTGTATATATACTTTTTTTTCTACTGTATGTTTGTTTATTCCATGTGTAACTTGTTGTATGTGTCGAACTGCTTTGCTATATCTTGGCCAGGTCGCAGTTGTAAATGAGAACTTGTTCTCAACTAGCCTACCTGGTTAAATGAAGGGGAAATAAATAATAAATGAAATAAAAACATATAGTTAATAACACAAAAGAGAAAAAGTATACAGTGTGTGCAAGTTAGGTAAGATAAGGGAGGGAGGTAATAAATAGGTCATAGTGGCAAAATAATTACAATTTAGCAATTACTGGAGTGAGAGATGTGCAAAAGATAAATGTGCAAGTAGAGATACTGGGGTGCAAAGGAGCAAAAAATCAATACATAATAAATAACAGTATGGGGATGAGGTAGTTGGATGCGCTATTTACAGATGGGCTATGTACAGGTGCAGTGATCTGTGAGCTGCTCTGACAGCTGGTGCTTAAAGTTAGTGAGGGAGATATGGGTCTCCAGCTTCAGTGATTTTTGCAATTCGTTCCAGTCATTGGCAGCAGTGAACTTGAAGGAAAGGCAGCCAAAGGAGGAAATGGTTTTGGTGGTGACCAGTGAAATATACCTGCTGGAGCACGTGCTACGGGTGGGTGCTGCTCTGGTGACCAGTGAGCTGAGATAAGGCGAGGCTTTACCTAGCTAAGACTTATAGATGACCTGGAGCCAGTGGGTTTGACGACGAGTATGAAGTGGGGTCCAGCCAATGAGAGCATACAGGTCGCAGTGGTGGGTAGTATATGGGGCTTTGGTGACAAAACAGATGGCACTGTGATAGACTGCATCCAATTTGCTGAGACTATTTTGTAAATGACATCGCCGAAGTCAAGGATCGGCAGGATAGTCAGTTTTACGAGGGTATGTTTGGCAGCATGAGTGAAGGATGCTTTGTTCCAAAATAGGAAGCTGATTCTATATTTGATTTTGGATTGGAGATGCCTAATGTGAGTCTGGAAGGAGAGTTTACAGTCTAACCAGACACCTAGGTATTTGTAGTTATCCACATATTCTAAGTCAGAACCGTCCAGAGTAGTGATGCTGGACGGGCGAGCAGGTGCAGGCAGCGATCGGTTGAAGAGCATTTATTTAGTTTTACTTGCATTTAAGAGCAGTTGGAGGCCATGGAAGGAGAGTTGAATGGCATTGAAGCTTGTCTGGAGGTTTGTTAACACAGTGTCCAAAGAAAGGCCAGAAGTATACAGAATGGTGTCGTCTGCATAGAGGTGGATCAGAGAATCACCTGCAGCAAGAGCGACATCATTGATGTATACAGAGAAAAGAGTCGGCCCGAGAATTGAACCCTGTGTCACCCCCATAGAGACTGCCAGAAGTCCGGACAACAGGCCCTCCGATTTGACACACTGAACTCTGTCTGAGAAGTAGTTGGTGAACCAGGTAAGGCAGTCATTTGAGAAACTAAGGTTGTTGAGTCTGTCGATAAGAATGTGGTGATTGACAGAGTCGAAAGCCTTGGCCAGGTCGATGAATACAGCTGCACAGTATTGTCTCTGATCGATGGCGGTTATGATATCGTTTAGGTCCTTGAGCGTGGCTGAGGTACACCCAATACCAGCTCGGAAACCAGATTGCATAGCGGAGAAGGTACGGTGGGATTCGAAATGATCGGTGATCTATTTGTTAACTTTGCGTTCGAAGACCTTAGAAAGGCAGGGTAGGATAGATATAGGTATGTAACAGTTTGGGTCTAGAGTGTTTCCCCCTTTGAAGAGGATGACCGCAGCAGCTTTCCAATCTTTGGGGATCTCAGACGATACGAGAGATGGAACAAGCTAGTAAAAGGGGTTACAACAATTTCGAAAGAGAGGGTTCAGATTGTCTAGCCCTGCTGATTTGTAGGGGTCCAGATTTTGCAGCTCTTTCAGAACATCAGCTATCTGGATTTGGGTGAAGGAGAAATGGGGAGGCTTGGGCGAGTTACTGTGGAAGGTGCAGGGGTGTTGACCAGGGTAGGGGTGGCCAGGTAGAAAGCATGGCCAGCCGTAGAAAAATGCTTATTGAAATTCTCAATTATAGTGGATTTATCTGTGGTGACAGTGTTTCCTAGTAGCAGCTAGTAGGGTGGTGCTCTTATTCTCCATGGATTTTACTGTGTCCCAGAACTTTTTGGAGTTTGTGCTGCAGGATGCAAATTTCTGTTTGAAAAAGCTAGCCTTTGCTTTCCTAACTGCCTGTGTACATTGGTTCCTAACTTCCCTGAAAAGTTGCAAGCAATGAGGCAGTGATCACTGTGATTCGAGTGCAGGTGTATTTGGAGTGCAGGTTGGTTAGGATGATATCTATGAGGGTGCCTGTGTTTACCGATTTGGGTTTGTACCTGGTAGATTCATTGATAATTTGTGTGAGATTGAGGGCATCACACTTAGATTGTAGGATGGCCTGGGTGCTAAGCATGTCCCAGTTTAGGTCACCTAACAGCACGATCTCTGAAGAGAGATGAGGGGCAATCAATTCACATATGGTGTCCAAGGCACAGCTGGGGGCAGAGGGTGGTCTATGTTTCTGGAAAGGTGGATTTTTAAAAGTAGAAGTTCAAAAGGTTTGGGCACAGACCTGGATAGTAAGACAGAACTGTACAGGCTATCTCTGAAGTAGATTGCAACTCCACCCCCTTTGGTAGTTCAATCTTGTCGGAAAATGTTATAGTTAGGGATGGACATTTCTGGGTTTTTGGTGGCCTTCCTAAGCTAGGATTCAGACACGGCTAGGACATCCGGGTTGGCAGAGTGTGCTAAAGCAGTGAATAAAACAAACTTAGGGAGGAGGCTTCTAATAACATGCATGAAACCAAGGCTGTTATGATTACCCAAGTCAACAAATGAGAGGGCCTGGGGAATGGGAGTGGAGCTAGGCACTACAGGGCCTGGATTAAACTCTACATCACCAGAGGAGCAGAGGAGGAGTAGGATAAGGGCTATAAGAACTGGTCTTGTAGTACGTTCGGGGCAGAGTAAAAGGGGCAGGTTTCTGGGCACGATGCATAATGTGCATAATGTACAGACAAAGGTATGGTAGGATGTAAATACAGTGGAGGTAAATCTATGCATTGAGTGACGATGAGAGAGGCATTGTCTCTAGAGACAATCATACCAGGTGAGGTCACCGCATGTGTGGTGAGTGGGACAAGAGGGTTAGCTAAGGCATATTGAGCAGGGCTGGAGGCTCTACAGTGAAATAAGACAATAATCACTAACCAAAACAGCAATGGACAAGGCATATTGACATGAGGGAGAGGCATGCGTAGCCAAGTGATCATAGGGTCCAATGAGTCGCTGGACGGGCTGGAGACACGGCGATTCAGACAGCTAGCGGGCCGGGGATAGCAGGCTAGGAGAAGGGCCTTAGAGGGACGTCGCGACGGAAGAAGTCTGTTGTAGCCCCCTCATGCGGTTACGTCGGCAGACCAGTCGTGATGGATCAGCAGGTGTCCATGTAGTAAAAGGGTCCAGGCCAATTGTCAATTGCCAGGAATAGCAGCCCAAGAAATTGACTGATGGACCACTTCAGCTAACAGTCCGGTATGCTCTGGATAGCTAGCGGGCCGCAGCTAGCAGGCTAGCAGATGGGCATTCAGGGGATGTCGCGACAAAGGAGCCAGTTGGAAATCCCCCTCGGGTGGATTACGTCGGTAGTCCAGTCGTGATGGTTCGGCGGGACTCCTTATCGGCAATAAAGGGGTAAAGGCCAATTGGCAAAATAGGTATTGTAGCCCAAGGAGTGGCTGATGGTCCTCTTCAGCTAGCCGAGAGATGGGCCTAGCATAGGCTAGCTCCAGGCTAATTGGTGCTTGCTTCGGGACAGGGACGTTAGCCAGGAGAAGCCAATCAGATAGCAGCTAACTAGCTGCGGGGATCCAGGTGAAGAGGTGCAGATATTTCGTTAGGAATCCGGTGATATGGAGAAAAAGGAGTACGATAAGATCTGGGTTGAAACGCGCTGTACAGACTGGCAGGAGTTGTCCTGGCTAAAGGTTAGCTGATGACCGCTAGCAGTGGCTAGCTGACTACTAGCTAGTAGTTTGTTAGCTGGGGGTTCCGGTTCTGAGGTAAAGAAAAAGCAGATCCATACCACATTGGGTGAGGCGGGTTGCAGGAGAGTATGTTGAAGTTGGGATTAAGAAAAATATTTAAAAAATATATGCAAAGAAAAAAATATATATAAAGATAATAAAATATATAACAAGATATGTACACGGGACATGACAAGACTAAGACAAAATACGTCTGATTGCTATGCCATCTTTTCCATCATGACGGAGCACCTTGCCATAAGGAAAAAGTGATAACTAAGTGGCTCGGGTCCATGTTCAGGAAACTCCCCCGACCTTAATCCCATTGAGAACTTCTGGTCAATCCTCAAAAGGCAGGTGGACAAACAAAACCCCACACATTCTGACAAACTCCAAGCATTGAATATGCAAGAATGGGCTGCCACCAGTCAGGATGTGGCCCAGAAGTTAATTAACAGCATGCCAGGGCGGATTGCAGAGGTCTTGAAAAAGAAGGGTCAACACTGCAAATATTGACTCTTTGCATAAACTTCATGTAATTGTCAATAAAAGCCTTTGACACTTATGAAATGCTTGTAATTATACTTCAGTATTCCATAGTAACATCTGACAAAAATATCTAAAGACACTGAAGCAGCAAACATTGTGAAAATTAATATTTGTGTCATTCTCAAAACTTTTGGCCACGACTGTATGTAAACTTCCGACTTCAACTGTATAAGCCCTGCGGTATGTGGTAATTCGCATAGGATTTCTATCTTGACACTTATATCAGAATGTACTGAGAATTTGTTGTTGTTTTGTCCTACCTTAACATACAATCTCTAAACTGGAGATAGCTCCAAAATTCTGTAAATTATACTTGGACCTTAGTTCTTCAAATGAGGTTAAAGTGTTTTCTTGATACAGACCATCAATTTTCTTTATTCCATTTCTATACCAATCTTTCGAGAAAACCATGTGTCCCTGCAGGAATGTGAAATTGACTGGCCCGATGAACTCGGGATGGCTTTGCAGTGATTCTGGGTCATCTCAATCGCTCGTTTGGGTTGATTTCAGAATGTCGCTTTTGGTGATGTTTTTTCACTATAGAATCATATTGCAAATGCACGTGCAACTGGTCACCCAAAAATTAAAAAAATGTTGATTTCATTATGTCCATTTGTTTATGTTTCCTTACTTTTTCAAAGTCACTGTGCATTTGCAATATGTTTTAATGGGCAGGTACCATCACGAATTGGTCATGCTATAAAAATCCTGCAGGAATGTGAAATTGACTGGCCCGATGAACTCGGGATGGCTTTGCAGTGATTCTGGGTCATCTCAATCGCTCGTTTGGGTTGATTTCAGAATGTCGCTTTTGGTGATGGTACCTCACTGTTTAAACATATTGCAAATGTACAAGAGTCAAGTGGACAAGAGTCCATCAGTCAATTAGATATCATTCTGACACCAAACTGATACAAACTGACACCAAACCCACTTTTTCCAACTCGTTTAGTAGCCAACTATTACATACTTCAGAGCTGGCCCAAAATTCACAACGCCTTTGGTTCAAACCATAAAAAAACCATAAAACACGTAGTTACGTTCTAGCTGCGGGTCCATTTCTTATGTTATGTGTTGGCCTAGCTGAGGCGACCCCGAATCCCAAGTTTCGGCTCGATAGGTCATTTGGTGTCCGAGAAAAACCCTAATTGGTGCTGAAAATCCACTATTTTCCATGACTTGCTACGGGGTCCTTGAACGAGCTATCGGACAGAAACGTTGGGGTCCGTCTCTATGGGCCGAGCCGGTTTCAATGCACCTAGCCTTGCGTCTCTGAGACTTTTCTAAACGTCGTCATTTTCGTAATGGTCAAAATTAATTGAAGATATTGCAAATGTACGAGGCTGTTTCTCGGTCCGAGAACCGTTTAGAGCCACGTAACTCACCACGCACCATCGACCGGAGGTCTAGAACAGGTTTCTAAAGTTTCGGAACTCTAGGTCTGACGGTTCTTTTTTAGCTCCAACAAAGCAAACTATTGCAGCCACTGTCTGTCTCTACGCACCCCAATACGTCCCTCCATCCAAGTTGTGTTTTAGTGATTTTTTTTTCCTTTGATTTTTTTTGGGAAAAATGACTGATTTACAGTTCATGGGGGTTGCCTAATCACACATATGAAGTTTTGGAAAGATCAGACTTTTTTAACCCCTCGAAACAGCCCCTGAGACACCAATTATGGCACTTCCGGTTGGCACAGGAAGCTATAAATCAACACATATCCTCATTGGGGTATGCTGTTACAGAATCCTGAGTTTTAAGTCCTTACGTTAAGAACTGACTGATTTACACAGGGTTGAATGCACTATGTCTGTCAAACTGCAGGCAGGGTATGGGTAAACACTTTTAGGGGCATTTTAACCACTTCCGGTTGGTCCAGGAAGCTTAGAATCAACACAGGTAGACCTCATAGTGGCCTGATGGACTGGTACCGAAGACAGGTTCATACGGCATTCATAACCCATATAGACTTCAGGTTGAAATTAGGGGTGCAGGCAATGTATTCCTATGGGGAGAGATGACACTGTAATCTGTGAGATCAAAAAACACTGTTTTACTGTTAAGGGTTAATGCCACACGGTCAAGGTTAGGCTTGCACAGACCGGGAGGACCTTAGGAACATTCGTGTGGTGGAATTTTTCTTCTCACCCTAACGGTTCTCTCACTGTCACTCAAAAGCAAATGACATTGTGGGGCAGGCTTCATTTTGGGCCTACTTTTCTAATGGTCGTTGCGCTTAGACCGAGCGAGCTACGGTCAAGCGGGATAGCTCGTTGAACTCAGCACAGTCTGGAGACTATGGTGATGCCATTTTTTGTGTTGATTTCAGAATGCAATTTTGGTGATGGTCCCTCTCCGTTTAAACATATTGCAAATGCACAAAAGTCAACTAGAAAGTCAGTGTCCATCAGTCAATTAGATGTCATTATGACACCAAACCCACTTTTTCCTACTCATTTAGAAGCCAACTATCACATATGTCAGAGCAGTCCCATAATTCACAGCGCCTTTAGTTTAAAACATAATAAAAAGGTAAAACACATAGTTACGTTCTAGCTGCGGGTCCAGTTCGGACATTATGTGAAGGCCTATGTGAGGCGACCCCGAATCCCGAGTTTCGGCTCGATAGGTCATTTGGTGTCCGAGAAAAACCCTAATTGGTGCTGAAAATCCACTTTTTTCCATGCCTTGCTACGGGGTCCTTGAACGAGCTATCGGACACAAACGTTGGGGTCCGTCTCTATGGGCCAAGCCGGTTTCAATGCACCTAGCCTTGCGTCTCTGAGACTTTTCTAAACGTCGTCATTTTCGTAATGGTCAAAATGAATTGAAGGTATTGCAAATGTACGAGGCTGTTTCTCGGTCCGAGAACCGTCTAGAGCCACGTAACTCACCACGCACCATCGACCGGAGGTCTAGAACAGGTTTCTAAAGTTTCGGAACTCTAGGTCTGACGGTTCTTTTTTAGCTCGAACAAAGCTAACTGTTGCAGCCACTGTCTGTCTCTACGCAACCCAATACGTCCCTCCTTCCAAGTTGTGTTTTAGTGTGATTTTTTTTTCCTTTGATTTTTTTGGGGAAAAATGACTGAATTACAGTTCATGGGGGTTGCCTAATCACATATATGAAGTTTTGGACAGATCTGACTTTTTTAACCCTTCGAAACAGCCCCTGAGACACCAATTATGGCACTTCCGGTTGGCACAGGAAGCTACAAGTCACCACATATCCTCATTGGGGTATGCTTTTACATAATACTGAGTTTTAAGTCTTTACGTTAAGAACTGAGTTATTTACGGAGGGTTTAGTATGTGTGTGTTATTTCAGAAAATCACAGAAATCTCGCAGAGCTCCGCAGCACACTTTAAAAAGATTCGTATGAACACCCTGCAACTGGATCTGTAACCGTTGGAAAAAAAAAACGCCTATTTGTGACCATCGCCAAGTTGTCATTGTTCCGTTTCTCTTAAATGACGATAGATAAATGGCTGGTTCTTTTTTTATTGACACCGGAGGCTCCTTGACTTTGACCT
This sequence comes from Oncorhynchus clarkii lewisi, assembly GCF_045791955.1. Classification (NCBI taxonomy): domain Eukaryota; kingdom Metazoa; phylum Chordata; class Actinopteri; order Salmoniformes; family Salmonidae; genus Oncorhynchus; species Oncorhynchus clarkii. The sequence continues at coordinate 81,373,846 of NC_092155.1, forward strand.
GAAGTGGAAAAATAATTTCTTTATTTCCATTTTGGACCTTTAATCCCAGAAAAATGGCCATAACTCAAAAACCGTCGAGGCCTAGACGCCATCTTGTTCGGGGCCAACTGCCCATTATGCCAAACCTACGCTCACCAAGTTTCGGCTTCGAAATATTTTCAGTTTTCGAGATAAGGCCCCGTCGTGATTCGTGATGTTTTGCCAAATTGCCATATGATTCCGTATGCCCTCTTGTGGGAATTTCCGGGATAGCGGAAAAACGGTCAAAAACTTGTTTATTTTATAAAACGGAAACCGAATGTCCGACAAAGTTCATTTGATGACTTCCCGGTAGGTCCGGCCCTACCGCACGGCCCGACGCCGACCGCGAATTTTACAAACGATTTCGGACGTCTAGTAAGGGACCGTACATTTGCAATATGGACTTTTTCACTGATCATACACGAAATGCCGAAATGTTCCCTTAAGGTATGTTAGGGAGCTTTAATCCTCCCTTCTTAGTCCTTGCCTGTAATCGCGCTAGTTTCATCCTTCCCTTTTTACCGGCCTAAACAAACTCAGTAATAATTTTGTCTATGGAATTAAAAGTGGTAATATGCTGATGACGTAATTCAGTTTAGGACCATCTTTATAACCTGTATCCTATAATGAGATTTGTAGTTTATCCCAGCTCTTAAACTGGAGTTGAATTTTGTTCAATAGTGGGTCAAGGTTTTCAGAAATCATGTTCTCTAGACCAGGATTTAAAGTGATCCCCAAATACCTCAAGTTTACCATTGAAAACCTCCAGCTGAGGTCATTTCTCAGACAATGTTTTGACAGGGGCACTACTTCCAATTTGGTCCAGTTAACTTTACAGCCCGATATCTGATACCGATCACCCAATCTACCTACCTCATCCCCATATTGTTTTTATTTACTTTGCTGCTCTTTTGCACACCAGTATCACTACTTACACACCATCATCTGCTCATCATCATCTGCTCATCTATCACTCCAGTGTTAATCTGCTAAATTGTAATTATTCGCTCTTATGGTCTATTTATTGCCTCACCTCCTCATGCCATTTGCACACACTGTATAAATACTTTTTTTCTATTGTACGCTTGTTTACTCCATGTGTTGTTGTTTCTGTCGCACTGCTTTGCTTTATCTTTGCCGGGTCGCAGTTGTAAATGAGAACTTGTTCTCAACTGGCCTACCTGGTTAAAAAAAGGTGATTTATTTTTATTTTTTATCTCTGAGAATGTATTTCCAAGGTCCAGTAAAGGTGGTAAGGAAAAGTAAGGGAGTCTGATATGAGTAGTAAATGTTATCTGCATAAAGCAGTAGTTCAATCTCCCTACCTCAGGGAATTAACTCCTTTGATTGACTGATGTAGCCTAATGGCTTCGGCTAATGGTTCTAATGCTATAATAAATAGGAGGGGCGAGAGACCTTGGTTCGTGCCTCGTACTACTGAAAATGGAGATGATCGTGGTCCATTAGTGACTACTACGGATTTGGGGTCGTTGTACATACGTTTAATAATATTCTGAAATCCCTGTCCAAATCCAAATGTATTTAAAGTATAATGCAGATAGTCCCAGCCCACCCTATCAAAGGCTTTCTCTGCGTCTACGGATAAGGCTTCCACTGACGTATCCAACTCTGTAGCCTTCCAGATGACATGCAGGAGTCTAAGATTATAAAATGAAGTTCTGCCTTCCACAAATCCCACCTGATCTGGATTTAATGATTTTCTTAATGGTTTGATTCACCCTCATGGCCAGAAGTTTTGTAAACATTACTCATGGGAATCCTTTCCCTTTCTGAGGATTATGGTGATTACTGCATCACTCATAGAAGGTGGGAGCTCACCTGTGTCGATCGATGTGTTAAATGATTTCAATATCTCAGGGCTAAGCTGCTCTGCAATTTTTTTATAGAAATCACTGGATATCCCATCCAACCCTGGAGTTTTAACACTGGGTGCTTGTCTTATAGTTTCTGTCAATTCCTCCAAAGTAATAGGGCGGTCAAACCAATTCCTGTCTTCCTCTGTTAGTTTAGGAAGGTTCAGATTCTGAAAGATTTCCTCTGTTAGTTTAGGAAGGTTCAGATTCTGAAAGATTTCCTCTGTTAGTTTAGGAAGGTTCAGATTCTGAAAGATTTCCTCTGTTAGTTTAGGAAGGTTCAGATTCTGAAAGATTTCCTCTGTTAGTTTAGGAAGGTTCAGATTCTGAAAGATGTCCTCGGTTAGTTTAGGAAGGTTCAGATTCTGAAAGATTTCCTCTGTTAGTTTAGGAAGGTTCAGATTCTGAAAGAATGCCTCTGCTTTCTGCATATCTAAAGGACCATCTGAAGTATAAAGTTCCTGATAGATGTCTCAAAGTATATTGTTCTATTCTTTATGGTTGGTAATCAGCTTGCCTGTCTTATTTCTGATTCCACTTACTTGCCGATTTGTTTCTCTAGATTTCAATTGACTGGCAGTTTTCCTACCTTTTCACCTGATTCGTACCATCTCTGCTTCAGCCTGTACAGGGAATATTCAGCTTTTTTACTGAATAAAGTATTCAGCTCATATTTGGTTTTTGTCAGATTTTCCAGAGAAATGTTGTTGGACCAATATTCCCTCTCCAGCATTTTGAGCTCTGTTCAAGTTTATACATTTTCTGTTTATCTAATTTCTTAATAGTAGCTGATCGTTGTATCATCACTCCGCGTATGGAAGCTTTAAAAGCTTCCCAGACATGTACCCGGTTTGCGCTATTGTTTTTTTTTTCAAGAATATCATAATGTTTTAAGGAATTCACAAAAAGCCTTGTCTTGTAAGAAGCTGGTGTTCATTCACCAACGTTTACATTTTTTCCTTTCTTCTCCTACATTCAGATCAATGGGTGTGAAACCACTTTATCTATGAGAGAGTGTGAGATCAGAAAGTAGTTGATGCATGAATTAACAGTGTGCCGTATATATCATAGAGATGGCATAGATTAACCAAAAACATTGAACATAAAGACAGGCTGATCATTATTCTCGCAAAGAGAAGAGATTACCTTTCTCGTGTAGACTGATATATGAACTGTCTAATTCCAAAAGACAGGAATGTAAACTGAAGTCAAACACAAAAGGGAGGTATAGGTCATAATAATTATAAAATAAAATAAGCTGACAACACTTTGGGTTGTACCCGTCACGCATGGCCCCAACACGCCCATTGTGGCCAATATTGACCCACTTTTGCTGTTATTTGAGTAAAAACTTAAGATAAAATATATATGTTTATCCCCACTATAATCATAATACAGAATGATATGTTTGAACTATAATCCTGCTTAATCTAGTACAATAATAATGTCATCTGTAAACTCAAAAGATAAATTATAGGCAGCATTTATAGCATAAACACTCAATGAGACTGTTACTCACAACATGGGGAGTTATATCACCCTAGAGAAAAATATTAGTCCATCCATGATTGACCACTGACACCATGCAGATCTTCTCAATTTGTTCAGGCTCATTGATGTCCATGACACTTCTTTGCCTCCTTTGGGTCTGTGAAACAACATAGTGATCCTCTCAAAGTAACCCAGAACACGGCAGGATATTGCAACAAGTATTTCAGTCACGTTTCATGCACATATGCCTCAACTCCGTGAACGCATTTCTTTTGTCCTGAACCTCCTTGGAAATGTCAGGGAAAAACTCCACCTTCGTCCCTTTTCAGTAAAAAGTCCTAAGCTATTTTGCTCTGAGAACTACCTTCTCCCTGTTGGTAAGAATTTAACCAGGCCTAGGGTTGCGTGGGGCTGGTCCTGGGCACAGTGTCATCTTAAGGATTTCATCAGGATAGGCCTGGGGTTGCGTGGAGCTGGTCCTGGACACAGCGTCGTCTTAAGGATTTCACCAGGATAGGCCGGGGGTTGTGTGGGGCTGTTCCTGGGCCCAGTGTCGTCGGTGTCCGATGTGTTCTTTCGATTGTCATAGTGTTAACGTCCTCCGGTGTGTTATCAAATACGTTGCATAAAATGTCTTTCACACAATCTTCCTTATTTATGTGGATTTCAGGAACCCCTCTGATATGAAGTGTATTTCTCCAACTGTAATTTTCCTTGTACTCAATATTTTTCGATCACATCATTTTTTCAACAGTGTTGTTTAGGCGGGTGTTCTTGTCCTCCCAGGTTGCAATCTTCTGGATGTGTAACTTGGTTGTAAAGAGTGTCCACGTTTGTTTGTTTTCAGTGCACCCCATTATATGTTTTATTTCTGCCACATCTTCGCCCACTTTCTCAATTTTTTCTTCGAGATTTTTGTTCATTTTGCGGGGGATCAGGCTGTTCTTCTACGCCATTTTCCTTGCTTGCAGCAGCTGCAGGTAGAGACAACATTTTCGTGTTTTTCGTCAAAAGTGTCTGCTTTTGTGCGTTTCTAAGTCGGTTTTCCATGTAACCGATATTTTGGACAATTAGTTAAAATGTGTATCTCGGCATTGAATAATTAGTTAGAATATAGTTGGAGCTACACAACCTCTTTAGCTGCTCCTCACCACTTCGTCGCCGGAAGTCCTTACAGTTGGCTTATGATGTTATTCTAAAGCATCTTTTCGAATTGAAACTTGTGCTTAATGCAAGGAAAACAAAATGTATGGTTTTCTCTTCCCTCAATGTAAACAGATGGAGTCACTTGCAGATTTTAACTATAAAAGGCCAGCAAATTGATAGGGTCACCTCCTGTCATGACCGTCGTATGAATAATTAGACCAAGGTGCAGCGTGAGTAGAGTTCCACATTTTAATGATAGTGAAACTTCAAAAACAACAAAGATATAACAATCGTGAAATACATACATAAGCAATCACACAAAACAATATCCCACATAGCAGGTGGGAAAAAGGACACACTAAGTATGATCCCCAATTAGAGGTAACGATTATCAGCTGAATCCAGTTGGGAACCATACACACACACCAACATAGAAATATAATACCTAGAAACACTCCTAGTCACGCCCTGACCTATTAGTACAGTACCCCCCCCCCCCCCCCCAAAGGTGCGGACGCCAACCGCAAAACCTCAAACTAGATGGGGACGTAGCACCCGCTCAGACCGCGGATCCGGCCATGGAGCCGGGCTGAACGCCGTGCCCTGTCTGGGCATCGGCGCAGTGGAAGGCTCCGGCCATGGCACCGGCACAGGAAGCTCCGGGCCGTGGACCATCACTGGAAGCTCCGGGGCCGTGGACCGTCACTGGAGGCTCTGGACTGTGAACCGTCACTGGAGGCTCTGGACTGTGAACCGTTGCTGGAAGCTCTGGACTGTGAACCGTCGCTGGAGACGCCTGACTGTAAACACGCACTGGAGGACGAGTGCGGGGAGCCGGCACAGGTTGCACCGGACTGATGACACACTCTTCGGGGCGAGTGCGGGGAGCCGGCACAGGACGTACCGGGCTGAGAATGCGCTCTTCAGGGTGATTGCGCTGCAGAATACACCTAACTAATATCTCTCTCCTATCTCCCTCTTCACACTGCTCCATCGACTCCCCGACGGTCTCTGGCTCTCTCCTCGGCTCGACCGACTGCCCCTTGTGCCCCCCCCAAAAAAATAATCATGGGGTTTCTGTGGCCGCGGACCCCAGGGTCGTCGCTGTCCTCCTATACTCCTTGACGACTCCCGCCAAGGAAGGGTCTCGCATCCACTCATTATTTTCTCCCATGTCCAGCTCTCCTTTTCCTCCATGGACGCTGGTTGGTCCTGTAATGGTGGGATATTCTGTAACGTTCGTAATAATGAGTGGACCAAAGCGCAGCGTGAGTAGAGTTGCACATATTTATAGAGGTGAAACTTCAAACAACAAATAAATAAACAAATGTGCAGTTCGTAGCGCACATAGCACTAAACAAAAACAATATTCCACAACGCAGGTGGGAAAAGGACCACACTAAGGATGATCCCCAACTGGAGGCAACAAACATCAGCTGCCTCCAATTGGGAACCATACTCACACCAACATAGAAATGAAAGACTAGAACACCCCCTAGTCACGCCCTGACCGAAAAAACCATAGAGAACGCCGAGGGCACTCTATGGTGGGTGTGACATATAACTAGCTAGGTTCCAGTCATTAATGATAGCCAGTTAGATTCCAGTCCTCCAGGAGAACCAGCTAGCTTCCAGTCCTTAATTAGAACCAGCTAGGTTCCAGTCCTCCAGTAGAACCAGCTGGGTTCTAGTTCTTCAGGAGAACCAGCTAGGTTCCAGTCATCAAAATAACCAGCTACGTTCCAGTCCTCCAGTTGAACCAGCTAGGTTCCACTCCTCCACTAGAACCAGCTAGGTTATAATTCTTCAGGAGAACCAGCTAGGTTACAGTTATCCAAAATAACCAGCTAGGGTCCAGTCCTCCAGTTGAACCAGCTAGGTTCCAGTCCTTAATTAGAACCAGCTAACTTCCAGTCCTCCAGTAGAACCAGCTAGTTGCCAGTACTCCAGTAGAACCAGCTAGTTGCCAGTACTCCAGTAGAACCAGATAGGTTCCAGTCATTCAAGAGGACCAGCTAGTTTCCAGTCCTTAATTTGAACCACCTAGTTTCCAGTCCTTAATTTGAACCACCTAGGTTCAAGTTCTTCAGTAGAACCAGCTAGGTTCCAGTCATTCAGTAGAACCTGCAAGTTTCCAGTCCTCCAGTCAAACTAACTAGGTAAAGGTCCTTCAGTAGAACCACCTAGGCTCCAGTCCTTCAGTAGAACCAACTAGGTTCCAGTAATCAAGGAGAACTAGCTAGGTCCCAGTCCTCCAGGAGAACCAGCTAGTTACCAGTTATCCAAGAGAACCAGCTTGGTTCCAGTCATCCAGTTGAACCAGCTACGTTCCAGTTCTTTAGGACAAGCAGCTTGGTTCCAGTCATCCAAAAGATCCAGCTAGATTCCAGTCATCCAAGAGAACCATCTAGGTTCCAGTCATCAAGGAGAACCAGCTAGGTTCCAGTCCGTCAGTAGAACCAGCTCGGGTCCAGTCCTCCAGTTGAACCAGCTAGCTTCCAGTCCTCCAGTAGAACCGGCTAAGTTCCAGTTCTTCAGGATTACCAGCTAGGTTCCAATCATCCAGGAGAACCAGACAGGTTCCAGTCATCCAAGAGAACCAGCTAGGTTCCAGCCAAAGATTATAACCAGCTTGGTTTATGTCCTCCAGAACAAGCTAGGTTCCAGGCCATAATAAGATCAAGCAATGTTCCAGTCCTCCAGTAGATCCAGCTCGGTTCCAATCATCCAGGAGAATCTGATAGGTTCATGTCCTCTTTGAGAAATAGCCAGGTTCAAGCCCTCAAAGAGAACCAGATAGGTTCCAGTCCTCAAGGAGAACCAGCTAGGTTGCAGTCATCCAGGATAACCAGCTAGGTACCAGTCCTCCAGGAGAACCAGCTAGGTTAAACACCTTCAATAGAACCTGCTCGGTTCCAGTCATTCAGTAGAACCAGCATGTTTCCAGTCCTCAAGTAGAACCAGATAGATTTCAGTCCACCAGTTGAACCAGCTAGGTACAGGTCCTTCAGTAGAACCAGCTAGGCTATAGTCCTTCAGTAGAACCAACTAGGTTCCAGTACTCCTGTAGAACCAAATAGGTTCCAGACCTTCAATAGAACCAGCTAGGTTCCAGTGATTCAGTAGAACCAGCTAGTTTCCAGTCCTCCAGTAGAACCAGCTAGTTTCCAGCACTCCAGTAGGACCAAGTAGGTTCCACACCTTCAATAGAACCAGCTAGGTTCCAGTGATTCAGTAGAACCAGCTAGTTTCCAGTCCTCCAGTAGAACCAGCTAGGTTTCAGTCCTCCAGTTGAACCAGCTAAGTACAGGTCCTTCAGTTGCACCAGCTAGGCTCCAGTCCTTCAGGAGAACCAGGGTAGCCTGGTGCGGCAGGGTAACCAGGGTAGCCTGGGGCGGCAGGGTAGCCTAGTGGTTAGAGCGTTGGACTAGTAACCGGAAGGTTGCGAGTTCAAACCCCCGAGCTGACAAGGTACAAATCTGTCGTTCTGCCCCTGAACAGGCAGTTAACCCACTGTTCCCAGGCCGTCATTGAAAATAAGAATTTGTTCTTAACTGACTTGCCTGGTTAAATAAAGGTAAAATAAAAAAAAATAAAAAAAATCTACTTACCAGTCGTACAAATGAACCAGCTAGTTACCAGTTGTCCAAGAGACCCAGCTAGGTTCCAGTCATCCAAGAGAACCAGCTAGGTTCCAGTCCTCCAAGAGAACCAACTACGTTCCAGTATAACTTTCAAACTAAATCCTGGCTTGATTGGAAATTCATGCATTTGTGGCGGGTCCTTCAGGAGAACCAGCTAGATTCCAGTCCTCCAGTAGAAAGCTGGGTTCCAGTCCTCCTGGGGAACCATATACAGTGCTTTGCGAAAGTATTCGGCCCCCTTGAACTTTGCGACCTTTTGCCACATTTCAGGCTTCAAACATAAAGATATAAAACTGTATTTTGTTGTGAAGAATCAACAACAAGTGGGACACAATCATGAAGTGGAACGACATTTATTGGATATTTCAAACTTTTTTAACAAATCAAAAACTGAAAAATTGGGCGTGCAAAATTATTCAGCCCCTTTACTTTCAGTGCAGCAAACTCTCTCCATAAGTTCAGTGAGGATCTCTGAATGATCCAATGTTGACCTAAATGACTAATGATGATAAATACAATCCACCTGTGTGTAATCAAGTCTCCGTATAAATGCACCTGCACTGTGAGTCTCAGAGGTCCGTTAAAAGCGCAGAGAGCATCATGAAGAACAAGGAACACACCAGGCAGGTCCGAGATACTGTTGTGAAGAAGTTTAAAGCCAGATTTGGATACAAAAAGATTTCCCAAGCTTTAAACATCCCAAGGAGCACTGTGCAAGTGATATTGAGTCATTCAAGCAGCTAGTTTCCAGTCTTCCAAGAGATCCAGCTAGGTTCCAGTCATCAGATAGAACCAGCTAGGTTCCAGTCCTCCAAGAGAATCAGCTAGGTTCTCGTCATCCAATAGAACCAGCTAGGTTCCAGTCATCCAAGAGATCCAGCTAGGTTCCAGTCATAAAAATAGAACCAGCTAGGTTCCAGTCCTCCAAGAGAAGCAGCTACGTTCTAGTCATCCAAGAGATCCAGCTAGGTTCCAGTCATCCAGTAAAACCAGCTATGTTCCGGGTCCTTCAGGGGAACCAGCTAGTTTCCAGTCCTTAATTAGAACCAGCTAGGTTCCAGTCCTCCCGGAGAGCCATATAGGTTCCAGTCCTTAATTTGAACCAGCTAGGTTCCAGACCTTCAGTAGAACCAGCTACAGTCCAGTCCTCCAGGAGAACCAGCTAGGTTCCATTCCAACCAGTAAAACCACCTAGGTTCCAGTCCTCCAGTAGAACCAGCTACGCTCCAGGCCTTCGGTAGAACCAGCTACAATCCAGTCCTCCAGGACAACTAGGTTGGTTCAGGTGTAGGGTACTTCAAGCTGGTTTCCAGGTGTTGGTTTCAAGGGCCTCTTATCAACCATGAATAACTTTCGAACTAAATTCTAAATGCGTGGAAATTCTTGAATTTGTGACGGGAACTCCAGTGAAACCAGCTATGTTCCAGTTCGTCAGAAGAACCAGCTAGGTTCCAGTTCTTCAGGAGAACCAGCTAGGTTCCAGTTCTTCAGGAGAACCAGCTAGGTTCCAGTCCACCAGTAGAACCAGCTGGATTCCAGTTCTTCAGGAGAACCAGCTAGGTTCAAGTCCACCAGTAGAACCAGCTAGGTTCCAGTTCTTCAGGAGAACCAGCTAGGTTCCAGTCCACCAGGAGAAACAGCTACTTACCAGTCGTCCAAATGAACCAGCTAGTTACCAGTCGTCCAAGAGACCCAGCTAGGTTCCAGTCATCCAAGAGAACCAGCTAGGTTCCAGTCATCCAAGAGAACCAACTACATTCCAGTCTTCCAGGAGGACCAGCTAGATACCAGTCATTCAAGAGTACCAGCTTGGTTACAGTCATTCAAGAGTACCAGCTAGGTTTCAGTCATCCAAGAGATCCAGCTAGGTTCCAGTACTCCAGGGGAAGCAGCTAGTTTCCAGTCTTCCAAGAGTTCCAGCTAGTTTCCAGTCATCCAAGAGACCCAGCTAGGTTCCCGTCATCCAGTATAACCAGCTATGTTCCGGGTCCTTCAGGAGAACCAGCTAGCTTCCAGTCCTTAATTAGAACCAGCTAGATTCCAGTCTTCCAGTAGAACCAGCTGGGTTACAGTCCTCCAGGAGAACCAGCTTGGTTCCATTACTACCAGGAAAACCATCTATGTTCCAGTCTTACAGTAGAACCAGCTACAATCCAGTCATCCAGGACAACTAGGTAGGTTCAGGTGTTGGGTAGATCCAGCAAGTTTCCAGGTGTTGGTATAAAGGACCTTGTATCAATAATGAATAACTTTCAAACTAAATCCTGGCTTGCGTGGAAATTCTTGCATTTGTGGCGGGTCCTTCAGGAGAACCAGCTAGATTCCAGTCCTCCAATAGAAAGCTGGGTTCCAGTCCTCCCGGAGAACCATATAGGTTCCAGTCCTTAATTAGAACCAGCTAGAATCCAGTAATAAAGGTAGAACCAGCTTGGTTCCAGTCCTTAATTAAAACCAGCCAGGTTCCAGTCCTTCAGGAGAACCAGCTAGGTTCCAGTCCTTCAGTAGAACCAGCTAGGTTCCAGTCCTTCAGTAGAACCAGCAGGGTTCCAGTCCTCCAGGATATCCAGCAGGGTTCCAGTTATCCAAGAGAACAAGCTTGGTTCCAGTTCTTCAGGAGACCCAGCTAGGTTCCAGTTATCCAAAATAACCAGCTTGGGTCCAGTCCTCCAGTTGAACCAGCTAGGTTCCAGTCCTTAATTAGAACCAGCTAACTACCAGTCCTCTAGGAGAACCAGCTAGGTTCCAGTCATTCAAGAGTACCAGCTAGTTTAAAGTCATCCAAGAGTCCCAGCTAGGTTCAAATCCTCAAGGAGAACCAACAACGTTCCAGTACTCCAGGAGAACCAGCTAGCTACAAGTCGTCCAAGAGAACCAGCTAGTTTACAGACCTCCAGGAGAACCAGCTAGATACCAGTCATTCAAGAGTACCAGCTTGGTTACAGTCATTCAAGAGTACCAGCTAGGTTTATGTCATCCAAGAGACCCAGCTAGGTTCCAGTACTCCAGGGGAAGCAGCTAGTTTCCAGTCTTCGCAGAGATCCAGCTAGGTTCCAGTCATCCGATAGAACCAGCTAGTTTCCAGTCCTCCAGTTGAACCAGCTAGGTACAGGTCCTTCAGTAGAACCAATTAGGTTCCAGTACTCAAGGAGAACCAGCTAGGTTCCAGTCATTCAAGAGTTCCAGCTAGTTTCCAGTCATCCAAGAGATCCAGCTAGGTTCCAGTCATCCAAGAGACCCAGCTAGGTTCCCGTCATCCAGTATAACCAGCTATGTTCCGGGTCCTTCAGGAGAACCAGCTAGCTTCCAGTCCTTAATTAGAACCAGCCAGATTCCAGTCTTCCAGTAGCTCCAGCTGGGTTACAGTCCTCCAGGAGAACCAGCTTGGTTCCATTACTACCAGAAAAATCATCTATGTTCCAGTCCTACAGTAGAACCAGCTACAATCCAGTCCTCCAGGACAACTAGGTAGGTTCAGGTGTTGGGTAGATCCAGCAATTTTCCAGGTGTTGGTATAAAAGGCCTTGTATCAATAATGCATAACTTTCAAACTAAATCCTGGCTTGCGTGGAAATTCTTGCATTTGTGGCGGGTCCTTCAGGAGAACCAGCTAGATGCCAGTCCTCCAGTAGAAAGCTGGTTTCCAGTCCTCCCGGAGAACCATATAGGTTCCAGGACTCAAGGAGAACCATCTAGGTTCCATTACTCTAGGAGAACCAGCTAGGTTCCAGTCCTCCAGGAGAAACAGCTACTTACCAGTCGTCCAAATGAACCAGCTAGGTTCCAGTCATCCAAGAGACCCAGCTAGGTTCCAGTCATCCAAGAGAACCAACTACGTTCCAGTCGTCCAAGAGAACCAGCTAGTTTACAGACCTCCAGGAGAACCAGCTAGATACCAGTCATTCAAGAGTACCAGCTTGGTTACAGACATTCAAGAGTACCAGCTAAGTTTCAGTCATCCAAGAGACCCAGCTAGGTTCTAGTACTCCAGGGTAAGCAGCTAGTTTCCAGTCTTCCAAGAGATCCAGCTAGGTTCCAGTCATCCGATAGAACCAGCTAGGTTCCAGTCCTCCAAGAGAATCAGCTAGGTTCTAGTCATCCAATAGAACCAGCCAGGTTCCAGTCATCCAAGAGATCCAGCTAGGTTCCAGTCATCCAATAGAACCAGCTAGGTTCCAGTCCTCCAAGAGAAGCAGCTACGTTCTAGTCATCCAAGAGATCCAGCTAGGCTCCAGTCATCCAGTAAAACCAGCTATGTTCCGGGTCCTTCAGGGGAACCAGCTAGTTTCCAGTCCTTAATTAGAACCAGCTAGATTCCAGTCCACCAGTAGCTCCAGCTGGGTTCCAGTCCTCCCGGAGAGCCATATAGGTTCCAGTCCTTAATTTGAACCAGCTAGGTTCCAGACCTTCAGTAGAACCAGCTACAGTCCAGTCCTCCAGGAGAACCAGCTAGGTTCCATTCCAACCAGTAAAACCACCTAGGTTCCAGTCCTCCAGTAGAACCAGCTACGCTCCAGGCCTTCGGTAGAACCAGCTACAATCCAGTCCTCCAGGACAACTAGGTTGGTTCAGGTGTAGGGTACTTCAAGCTGGTTTCCAGGTGTTGGTTTCAAGGGCCTCTTATCAACCATGAATAACTTTCGAACTAAATTCTAAATGCGTGGAAATTCTTGAATTTGTGGCGGGAACTCCAGTGAAACCAGCTGTGTTCCAGTTCGTCAGAAGAACCAGCTAGGTTCCAGTCCACCAGTAGAACCAGCTGGGTTCCAGTTCTTCAGGAGAACCAGCTAGGTTCAAGTCCACCAGTAGAACCATCTGGGTTCCAGTTCTTCAGGAGAACCAGCTAGGTTCAAGTCCACAAGTAGAACCAGCTGGGTTCCAGTTCTTCAGGAGAACCAGCTAGGTTCAAGTCCACCAGTAGAACCAGCTAGGGTCCAGTCCTCCATTTGAACCAGCTAGGTTTGAGTCCTTAATTAGAACCAGCTAACTTCCAGTCCTCCAATAGAACAATCTAGATTCCAGTCATCCAGGAGAACCAGCTAGTTACCCATCATTCAAGAGAACCAGCTAGGTTCCTGTCCTTCAGGAGAAGCATCTAGATTCCAGTCATCCAAGAGAACCAGCTAGGTTCCAGGGCACCAGTAGAACCAGCTGGGTTCCAGTTCCTTAGGAGAACCAGCTAGGTTCCAGTCATCCAAAATAACCAGCTAGGTTCCAGTCCACCAGTAGAACCAGCTAACTTCCAGTCCTCCAAGAGAACCAGCTAGGCTCCAGTGATTCAGTAGAACCAGCTGGTTTCCAGTCCTCCAGTAGAATCAGCTAGGATTCAGTCCTCCAGTTGAACCAGCTAGGTACAGGTCCTTTAGTAGAACCAATTAGGTTCCAGTCCTTAATTTGAACCAGCTAGGTTCCAGACCTTCAGTAGAACCAGCTACAGTCCAGTCCTCCAGGAGAACCAGCTAGGTTCCATTCCAACCAGTAAAACCACCTAGGTTCCAGTCCTCCAGTAGAACCAGCTACGCTCCAGGCCTTCGGTAGAACCAGCTACAATCCAGTCCTCCAGGACAACTAGGTTGGTTCAGGTGTAGGGTACTTCAAGCTGGTTTCCAGGTGTTGGTTTCAAGGGCCTCTTATCAACCATGAATAACTTTCGAACTAAATTCTAAATGCGTGGAAATTCTTGAATTTGTGGCGGGAACTCCAGTGAAACCAGCTGTGTTCCAGTTCGTCAGAAGAACCAGCTAGGTTCCAGTCCACCAGTAGAACCAGCTGGGTTCCAGTTCTTCAGGAGAACCAGCTAGGTTCAAGTCCACCAGTAGAACCATCTGGGTTCCAGTTCTTCAGGAGAACCAGCTAGGTTCAAGTCCACAAGTAGAACCAGCTGGGTTCCAGTTCTTCAGGAGAACCAGCTAGGTTCAAGTCCACCAGTAGAACCAGCTAGGGTCCAGTCCTCCATTTGAACCAGCTAGGTTTGAGTCCTTAATTAGAACCAGCTAACTTCCAGTCCTCCAATAGAACAATCTAGATTCCAGTCATCCAGGAGAACCAGCTAGTTACCCATCATTCAAGAGAACCAGCTAGGTTCCTGTCCTTCAGGAGAAGCATCTAGATTCCAGTCATCCAAGAGAACCAGCTAGGTTCCAGGCCACCAGTAGAACCAGCTGGGTTCCAGTTCCTTAGGAGAACCAGCTAGGTTCCAGTCATCCAAAATAACCAGCTAGGTTCCAGTCCACCAGTAGAACCAGCTAACTTCCAGTCCTCCAAGAGAACCAGCTAGGCTCCAGTGATTCAGTAGAACCAGCTGGTTTCCAGTCCTCCAGTAGAATCAGCTAGGATTCAGTCCTCCAGTTGAACCAGCTAGGTACAGGTCCTTTAGTAGAACCAATTAGGTTCCAGTACTCAAGGAGAACCAGTTAGGTTCCAGTCATTCAAGAGTTCCAGCTAGTTTCCAGTCATCCAAGAGATCCAGCTAGGTTCCAGTCATCCAAGAGACCCAGCTAGGTTCCCGTCATCCAGTATAACCAGCTATGTTCCGGGTCCTTCAGGAGAACCAGCTAGCTTTCAGTCCTTAATTAGAATCAGCTAGATTCCATTCTTCCAGTGGAACCAACTACAATCCAGTCCTCCAGGACAACTAGGTAGGTTCAGATGTTGGGTAGATCCAGCAAGTTTCCAGGTGTTGGTATAAAGGGCCTAGTATCAATAATGAATAACTTTCAAACTAAATCCTGGCTTGCGTGGAAATTCTTGAATTTGTGGCGGGTCCTTCAGGAGAACCAGCTAGATTCCAGTCCTCCAGTAGAAAGCTGGGTTCCAGTCCTCCCGGAGAAACATATAGGTTCCAGTCCTTAATTAGAACCAGCTAGAATCCAGTAATCCAGTAGATCCAACTAGGTTCCAGTCCTTAATTAAAACCAGCTAGGTTCCAGTACTCCAGGAGAACCACCTAGGTTCCAAGCCTCCAGGAGAACCAGATAGTTTCCAGTCCTACAGTAGGACCAGCTAGGTTCCATACATCCAAGAGACCCAGCTAGGTTCCATACATCCAAGAGACCCAGCTAGGTTCCATACATCCAAGAGACCCAGCTAGGTTCCAGTCCTCTAGGAGAAGCAGCTAGGTTCCAGTCATCCAGGAGAACCAGCTAGTTACCAGTACTCCAGGAGAACCAGCTAGGTTCCAGTCATCCAAGAGAACCAGCTAGGTTCCAGTCATCCAAGAGAACCAGCTAGGTTCCAGTCATCCAAGAGACCCAGCTATGTTCCTGTCCTTCAGGAGAAGCATCTAGATTCCAGTCATCCAAGAGATCCAGCTAGGTTGCAGTATTTAAATTTAACCATCTAGGATCCAGTTCTCCAGGAGAAGCAGTTAGGTTCCAGTCTTCCAGGAGAACCATCTAGGCTCCAGTCCTCCTCGATAACCAGCTAGGTTCTAGTCCGTCAGTAGAACCAGCTTGGTTCCAGTCCCCCAGGAGATCCAGCTAGGTTCCAGCCCTGCAGGAGAACCAGCTAGTTTCCAGTCTTCCAGTAGAACCAACTACATTCCAGCCCTTCAGTAGAACCATCTAGGTTCCAGCCCTTCAGTAGAACCAGCTAGGTTACAGTCTTTCAGGAGAACCAGCTAGGTTTTAGATGTTGGATAGAACCAAGTAGGTTCCTGGTGTTAGAAACATCTATTTTATTGGTGTTGTGTAGTGTCAGCTAGGTTCCAGCTGTTGGGTAGATCCGGCTAGGTTTTAAGTGTTGGGTAGAACCAGCTAGGTTCCAGTCTTGGGTAGAACCAGCTAGGTTCCAGTCCTTCAGTAGAACCAACTAGGTTACAATCCTTCAGGAGAAATGGCTAGTTTCCACATTTTCAGGAGAACCAGCTAGTTTCTATAAGTTGGGTAGAACCAGCTAGTTTCGAAATGTTGGATAGAACCAGCTGGGTTCCATATGCTGGGTGGAACCAGCTAGGTTGTTGGTGTTTTGTAGAACCAGCTAGGTTCCGGGTGTTGGCTAGAGCCAGCTATGTTCTAGGTGTTGGTTAGAACCAGCTAGTTTCCAGGTGTTGGGTAAAAACAGATAGCAGGTTGTACTGAAGGACTGGAAGCTAAGTTCCATTCTTTGAGTAGAACCAGCTATGTTCCAATCCTTCAGTAGAACGAGCTAGGTTCAAGATGTTGGATAGAACTAGCTAGTTTCCAGGTGTTGGGTAGAACCAGCTAGGTTTGTGGTGTTGGGTAGAACCTGCTAGCTTCCAGGTGTTGGGTAGAACCAGCTAGCTTCCAGGTGTTGGGTAGAACCAGCTAGGTTCCAGGTATTGGGTAGAACCAGCTTGTTTCCTGGTGTTGGCTAGGTTTTAGGGTTCTCTTATCAACCATGCGTACCTTTCTAACTCAGTTCTGGCTTGTGTGGAGATTCTAGAATTTGCATGGCAAATTTTGTGGGGGATTTTTTAAACTTTTGCATGCAACATATATGCATGCTTTCATTGATAAATATATATATTTGAGTATAAAATTTGAGTATAAAAGAAAGCACAATGGCAAATTTGATCGCATGTCTCTAGAGGTGTGGGCAGAATGGGCACACCTAGAGGTGTGGGCAGAATGGGCACACCTAGAGGTGTGGGCAGAATGGGCACACCTAGAGGTGTGGGCAGAATGGGCACACCTAGAGGTGTGGGCAGAATGGGCACACCTAGAGGTGTGGGCAGAATGGGAACACCTAGAGGTGTGGGCAGAAATAAAATGCATGCCGCCTATAGCAAGTTCTAAACACTGGCATGTTTCAATATTGATTGTCTATTGAACATTTAAAAATGCTGCCTTCAGCCCAAACTTCTATGCAAAATACAAATAGTTTTTCAATATTTGCTTGCAATACAATTGATCAACCACTAGATGGTGTGCATGCACATGGTTTGTCTTTTCACAGTTCCCAAATCCAGAACATATTCAAGAAAGCGTACAATATTATATAGAGCCAGTATTGCATGGAACTTCCTTCCATCTCATATTGTTCAAATGAACAGCAAACCTGGTTTCAAAAAACAGATAAAGCAACACCTCACGGCACAACGCCTCTCCCTATTTGACCTAGATAGTTTGTGTGTATTGATGTAGGCTATGTGTGCCGTTTCTATATTTTTGTAATTCTGTCTGAGCTGTTCTTGTCTATTAATGTTCTGGATTATGTCATGTTTCATGTTTTGTGTGGACCCCAGGAAGTGTAGCTGCTTTCGCAAACAACTAATGGGGATCTAATGTAAATCATCTCTGTAGTTATCTCTAGTCATATAATTACATATGTCATGTATACCATCTCTATTGTTTTCAGTTTAGGGGTTTAGGTTTGCACTCTGTTGTATTTATTTAGGAGTTTCAGTTGGGTTTAGTTAGTGGTTTAGATTTGGTCTCTGTTGGGTTTAGTTAGTGGTTTAGATTTGGTCTCTGTTGGGTTTAGTTAGTGGTTTAGATTTGGTCTCTGTTGGGTTTAGTTAGTGGTTTAGATTTGGTCTCTGTTGGGTTTAGTTAGTGGTTTAGATTTGGTCTCTGTTGGGTTTAGTTAGTGGTTTAGATTTGGTCTCTGTTGGGTTTAGTTAGTGGTTTAGATTTGGTCTCTGTTGGGTTTAGTTAGTGGTTTAGATTTGGTCTCTGTTGGGTTTAGTTAGTGGTTTAGATTTGGTCTCTGTTGGGTTTAGTTAGTGGTTTAGATTTGGTCTCTGTTGGGTTTAGTTAGTGGTTTAGATTTGGTCTCTGTTGGGTTTAGTTAGTGGTTTAGATTTGGTCTCTGTTGGGTTTAGTTAGTGGTTTAGATTTGGTCTCTGTTGGGTTTAGTTAGTGGTTTAGATTTGGTCTCTGTTGGGTTTAGTTAGTGGTTTAGATTTGGTCTCTGTTGGGTTTAGTTAGTGGTTTAGATTTGGTCTCTGTTGGGTTTAGTTAGTGGTTTAGATTTGGTCTCTGTTGGGTTTAGTTAGTGGTTTAGATTTGGTCTCTGTTGGGTTTAGTTAGTGGTTTAGATTTGGTCTCTGTTGGGTTTAGTTAGTGGTTTAGATTTGGTCTCTGTTGGGTTTAGTTAGTGGTTTAGATTTTGTCTCTATTGGGTTTAATTAGCGATATAGGTTTTGTTCAGTAAAGCAGACCCTTAAAGTTGATGATGTGGTTGTTACTGACAAGAAGCACATGGCTGAGCTCTTTAATCACCACTCCGTTAAGTCAGGATTCCTATTTGGCTCAGCCATGCCTCCTTGCCCGTCCAACATTTCCTCATCTCCCACCCCTTCTAACGCTACTAGTCCTGATGCCTCTCCCTCTTTTCCCCCTTGCCCTGCTACAAAGTTTCTCCCTGCAGGCGGTCACTGAGTCCGGGGGGCTAAAGGAGCTCCTGAAACTTGACCCCAAAACAACATCTGGGTCAGATGGTTTAGACCCTTTCTTCTTTAAGGTTGCTGCCCCTATCATCACCAAGCCTATCTCTGACCTTTTTAACCTGTCTCTCCTTTCTTCTTTAAGGTTGCTGCCCCTATCATCACCAAGCCTGTCTCTGACCTTTTTAACCTGTCTCTCCTTTCTGGGGAGGTTCCCAGTGCTTGGAAGGCAGCCACAGTTCGTCCTTTCTTTAAAGGGGGAGATCAATCTGATGTTAACTGTTAAAGGCCAATTTCTATTTTGCCCTGTTTATCAAAAGTGTTGGAAAAACGTGTCAATAATCAACTGACTGGCTTTCTAGATGTCTATAGTATTCTCTCTGGTAAGCAATCTGGTTTCCACTCAGGTTATGGATGTGTCACTGCAACCTTAAAAAGGTCCTCAATGATGTCACCATTGCCCTTGATTCTAAACAATGTTGTCCTGCTATTTTTATTGACTTGGCCGCAGATTTTGATACGTTAGACCATTCCATTATTGTGGGCCGGCTAAGGAGTATTGTTGTCTCTGAGGGGTCTTTGGCCTGGTTTGCTAACTACCTCTCTCAAAGAGTGCAGTGTATAAAGTCAGAACATCTGCTGTCTCAGCCACTGCCTGTCACCAAGGGAGTACCCCAAGTCTCGATCCTAGGCCCCACACTCCACTCAATTTACATCAACATAGCTCAGGCTACTCTTATACTCAGTTGGCCTCTCTCCGGATTTTGTGTTAAACGCTCTACAACAAAGCTTTCTTAGTGTCCAACAAGCTTTCTCTTCCCTTAACCTTGTTCTGAACACCTCCAAAACAAAGGCCATGTGGTTTGGTAAGAAGAATTACCCCTCTCCCCAAAGGAGTGATTACTACCTCTAACTGTTTAGAGCTTGAGGTACTCACCTCATACAAGCACTTGGGAGTATGGCTAGACGGTACACTGTCCTTCTCTCAGCACATATTAAAGCTGCAGGCTAAAAGTTAAATCTAGACTTGGTTTCCTCTATCGTAAATCGCTCCTCTTTCACCCCAGCTGCCAAACTAACCCTGATTCAGATGACCATCCTACCCGTGTGTAACAGTATAACTTTAGACCGTCCCCTCGCCCATACCCGGGCACGAACCAGGGACCCTCTGCACACATCAACAACAGTCACCCACGAAGCATCGTTACTCATCGCTCCACAAAAGCCACGGCCCTTGCAGAGCAAGGGAATCTACTACTTCAAGGTCTCAGAGCAAGTGACGTCACCGATTGAAACGCTATTTAGCGCGCACCGCTAACTAAGCTAGCCGTTTCACATCCGTTACACGTGCTCGATTACGGAGACATAATTTATAGATTGGCAGGTTAGGGTGCTCGAGTGGCTAGATATTCTTTACCTTTCGGCCATCAGATTTGCCACCATTGCTCCTTATAGGACACATCACTGCACTCTATACTCTTCTGTAAACTGGTCATCTCTGTATACCTGTCGCAAGACCCACTGGTTGATGCTTATTTATTAAACCTTCTTAGGCCTCACTCCCCCCTATCTGAGATATCTACTGCAGCCCTCATCCTCCACATACAACACCCGTTCTGCAACTAGTCACATTCTGTTAAAGGTCCCCAAAACACACACATCCCTGGGTTGCTCCTCTTTTCAGTTCGCTGCAGCTAGAGACTGGAACGAGCTGCAACAAACAGTCAAACTAGACAAACTCAATCTCTTCATTCAAAGACTCAATCATGGACACTCTTACTGCCAGTTGTGGCTGCTTTGTGTGATGTATTGTTGTCTCTACCTTCTTGCCCTTTGTGCTGTTGTCTGTGCCCAATAATGTTTGTACCCTGTTTTGTGCTGCTACCATGTTGTGCTGATGCCATTTTGTTTTGCTACCATGTTGTTGACATGTTGTGCTGCTACCATGTTGTGCTGATGCCATTTTGTTTTGCTACCATGTTGTTGTCATGTTGTGTTGCTACCATGCTGTGTTATGTTGTGTTGCTGCCATGCTATGTTGTCTTAGGTCTCTCTTTATGTAGTGCTGTGTTGTCTCTCTTGTTGCGTTGTGTGTTATGTCCTATTTTTTATTTAATCAATTTTAATCCCCAGCCCAAGCAGGAGGCCTTTAGCCTTTTTGGTTGGCCATCATTTTAAATACAAATGTTTTCTTTACTGACTTGCCTAGTTAAATAAAGGTTAAATAAATAAATAAATATAAAGACCAGGAGGATATAAAGTGTTGATATAAAATGTTTTATTTAGGGTTAAAGGTTAGACACATTCTTAGGAGTTATGTTTAGGGGTTAGGGGGTATGGGATTTAATATGGTAGGATTAGGGTTAGTTTTGAGACAGATTAAGGTTAAGAGAGCATTGAAATAGCTATTAGAGTCATTTTATGGCAGTACAGAAAGATTCACCTTATTAAAATTACAATCCCAAAATTCCCTGAATCAGGTTAGGGTCAGTCACCTTTAAAAGTGTTGAAATAATCACCTGCCTCTAACCTCTCCTTTCCTCCCCTCCCACATCTTTGTTTCTCCCTACCTCAGGCTGTATGTACTTTTGAACTGTAAAATGAAAATTACATTGAGTCCTTCACTTATCGACCTTGGTGTGGTGGTTTGGGTTAGGAGAGCTGTCCTCCCCTGCACTCTCAAACGCACTCCGCTTACTGGGGATATTAACATGATGCAGATCCTAGAGAGAGAGAGAGAGAGAGAGAGATTGTGATTCTGTCCACTCAGCACACATTCATCCTAGAGGATGGAGCTGTGTTGGGCCAAGTGCAGACACCATAGAGGATGGAGCTGTGTTGGGCCAAGTGCAGACACCAGCTTACACGCTTCACATGTCAGTCAGTCAGTCAGTGTATGTGTGTCTGTCTGCGTGTGTGTGTCTGTCTGTATCCACAGTCAGAGCAGAGACAGGGCTCCCTAGTGCTGCACTGATGAAGCTGTGATCTAGAGGTTAGACCTGGTAATAACCTTTATCATTAAACCACTTTTGGCTTAGTGCCATCATCCATCACATCCATAAAAGCAGGTAACATTCTATGACAACTTTAATTAACTTCCTGAATTGACCTAATTCCTGAAACGTGGTACGATGGTTGTCTGAGTGTTCTGCCACACTGTGGGGTTGTAGGAGGAGCTAGTAATGTTATGGGAGGGGCCATGAGTGTTGTGGGTGGAGCCAGTTTGGTTTTAAGTAACACTAGTGAATAAGTGGGAGGGGCTATTTGGTCTGTGGGTGAAGTTAGTTGTAGGAGGGGCTATGTACTCACCATGGGTTTGTGGGCAGAGCTGCCAGGTCTGTTGGTCTTGCTGACCCAGCGGTTGATGCGGTCAGAGATTCCAGACGCGAATCTGCGAGGTTCCTGTCTGAGAACCCCAGAGCTGCACGGAGCGGCTGACTGATCCTTTTCAAATAGGCATCTCTTCTTCGAAACCTCATCCAGCAGGAACAGGGTCCTCTGGGCAATGTCGGGAGAACGCAGAGACTCAGACTTCTACAGGATTAGAGACAGAGAGGGTTAGAGACAGAGAGGGTTAGAGACAGAGAGGGTTAGAGACAGAGAGGGTTAGAGACAGAGAGGGTTTTAGACAGAGAGGGTTTTAGACAGAGAGGGTTTTAGACAGAGCGGGTTAGAGACAGAGAGGGTTAGAGAAAGAGAGGGTTAGAGACAGAGAGGGTTAGACAGAGAGGGTTAGGGTAAGACAGAGAGGGTTAGGGTAAGACAGAGAGGGTTTGGGTAAGACAGAGAGGGTTAGAGACAGAGAGGGTTAGAGACAGAGAGGGTTAGAGACAGAGAGGGTTAGAGACAGAGAGGGTTAGGGTGAGACAGAGAGGGTAAGAGACAGAGAGGGTTAGAGACAGATAGGGTTAGGGTAAGACAGAGAGGGTTAGGGTGAGACAGAGAGGGTTAGAGACAGAGAGGGTTAGAGACAGAGAGGGTTGGGGTTAGGGTAAGACAGAGAGGGTTAGAGACAGAGAGGGTTAGAGACAGAGAGGGTTAGGGTAAGACAGAGAGGGTTAGAGACAGAGAGGGTTAGAGACAGAGAGGGTTAGAGACAGAGAGGGTTAGAGACAGAGAGGGTTAGGGTAAGACAGAGAGGGTTAGAGACAAAGAGGGTTAGAGACAGAGAGGGTTAGGGTAAGACAGAGAGGGTTAGGGTTAGGGTAAGACAGAGAGGGTTAGAGACAGAGAGGGTTAGGGTAAGACAGAGAGGGTTAGAGACAGAGAGGGTTAGGGTAAGCCAGAGAGGGTTAGAGACAGAGAGGGTTAGAGACAGAGAGGGTTAGGGTAAGACAGAGAGGGTTAGAGACAGAGAGTGTTAGAGACAGAGAGGGTTAGAGACAGAGAGGGTTTTAGACAGAGAGGGTTTTAGACAGAGCGGGTTAGAGAGAGAGAGGGTTAGAGACAGAGAGGGTTAGAGACAGAGAGGGTTAGAGACAGAGAGGGTTAGACATTGAGGGTTAGGGTAAGACAGAGAGGGTTAGAGACAGAGAGGGTTAGAGACAGAGAGGGTTAGAGACAGAGAGGGTTAGGGTGAGACAGAGAGGGTTAGGGTGAGACAGAGAGGGTTAGAGACAGAGAGGGTAAGAGACAGAGAGGGTTAGAGACAGAGAGGGTTAGAGACAGAGAGGGTTAGGGTTAGGGTAAGACAGAGAGGGTTAGAGACAGAGAGGGTTAGAGACAGAGAGGGTTAGGGTAAGACAGAGAGGGTTAGAGTCAGAGATGGTTAGAGACAGAGAGGGTTAGGGTAAGCCAGAGAGGGTTAGAGACAGAGAGGGTTAGAGACAGAGAGGGTTAGAGACATAGAGGGTTAGAGACGGAGAGGGTTAGGGTAAGACAGAGAGGGTTAGGGTAAGACAGAGAGGGTTAGAGTCAGAGAGGGTTAGGGTAAGACAGAGAGGGTTAGAGACAGAGAGGGTTAGGGTAAGACAGAGAGGGTTAGAGACAGAGAGGGTTAGGGTAAGACAGAGAGGGTTAGGATAAGACAGAGAGGGTTAGAGACAGAGAGGGTTAGGGTAAGCCAGAGAGGGTTAGAGACAGAGAGGGTTAGAGACAGAGAGGGTTAGAGACGGAGAGGGTTAGGGTAAGACAGAGAGGGTTAGGGTAAGACAGAGAGGGTTAGAGTCAGAGAGGGTTAGGGTAAGACAGAGAGGGTTAGAGACAGAGAGGGTTAGGGTAAGACAGAGAGGGTTAGGATAAGACAGAGAGGGTTAGGGTGAGACAGAGAGGGTTAGAGTAAGACAGAGAGGGTTAGGATAAGACAGAGAGGGTTAGGGTTAGAGACCGTTTTTATTTTAATTAAAAAATGTATGATTTATTTATCCAGGTTAGTGTTATTGACATAAAATCTATTTTTCAAGAGAGACCTGGTTTTAGACAGAGAGGGTTTTAGACAGAGAGGGTTTTAGACAGAGTGGGTTAGAGACAGAGAGGGTTAGAGACAGAGAGGGTTAGGGTAAGACAGAGAGGGTTAGGTTAAGACAGAGAGGGTTAGGGTAATTTTTATTTTAATTAAAAAATGTATTAGGTTAGTGTTATTGAGATAAAATCTATTTTTCAAGAGAGACCTGGTCCAACCAAGACAGCATCAGGAGTAACAACATTTGAGACAAATATCAGACATAGGGCTCTATTTTCGGCTGGTGTTTCCGGTGATATTGTCAAACGCACTTTCGTTTGCAATTTGGGCATGTAAATACATTCGCACTGGCATTTTCCAGCCCAGGTTCAGCAATATGCCTGTCTTATATCAGCTTGACCTGCGCTCAGATGGGAGGGGTGGAAATATTTGAGATGTGTCCTTAAAAACATGATCCAAAGTGCTAATTTCAGGCAGCGCTTACAGGGCTTTTTAAAACCAACCAAAAGCTGGTTCTAGTGGCAACAGTTGGCTATGTCATAAATTTTGACAGCGGAAACGAATCCAGGCAGAATCACAGCCGACCGTGATTGGGAGTCCCATAGGGCGCACAATTGTCCCAGCGTCGTCCGGGTTTGGCCAGGGTAGGTGGTCATTGTAAATGAGAATTTGTTCTTAACTGAGTTGCCTAGTTAAATAAAGGTTAAATTAAAACAATTAGAAAATAAATTAAAACATCCTATCCAGCTGTGATGCACAATGCCCATATGAAGATGGAACAAGACTAATGTGCTTTTGGTGCATGTATACTTCGTATTTAGCTTTTTTTTTTTTTAATCATGTTTTTTACCATTTTGATTTAAACCCAAGCATAGACTCCCGTCTTCTCAATGAAGTCCTTTTTGTCTGCCCAAAGCAATTGCGAAGTAGTCAAGACTGTTGATAAAGGGTTTGTCTCCTGAGACAAATATAAATAAATCTTCATCAAAATTCAAATATAAAAGTGATTTGATATTCCCTTTTTATCTATGCATTGTAGGCAGGCCCACATTATTTTAGCCATGCAGGTCCTGTTTTGGACAAGCATAAAACCCTCTCTATGTTCAGCTATGGTGACAAGTTTGGATGTGCGTAAAACCCTTCATAGTTGTTTTAATATTATAAAGCCAGGCGGAGAAATGATGGTGCCTGTAAGTGTGTTTAAAACTAGTTGTTTAGTTTGGTTAAGAATTTGATTCGAATTACTCGCTCTCTTTTTGCTTATTGACAACATTTTGCATGTCCATGCTGAGCCATAATGCAATTTACAGTGGGCCTAGCCTCTATATCAGTGCAAATTCTATGTATATATTTCCACATTGAAGACATGATTACATAGAACAATGTGGACTGAAAACAGGTTCAAGTCAACATATTAAGGAAAGATAGATCTACATTTTGTTTCTGTAAGCCAATTAACAAACTATAATGGACTAACATTGGATTTGGAGTTAATTCCAAGGCAATACATACAAGACTGAAAATGCACAACTTGAAGCAACCATCATGTTTCGCCTTGGAGCACATCCTCACTGGCCAGTGAGGGCCAAGCCTGGACACACCCACAACTTTTTAACATTTTATTTCCCCTTTATTTAACCAGGTAGGCTATTTGAGAACAAGTTCTCATTTACAACTGCGACCTGGCCAATATAAAGCAAAGCAGTGAGACAGAAACAACACAGAGTTACACATGGAATAAACATACAGTCAATAATACAATAGAAAAAGTCTATATACAGTGTTTGCAAATGAGGAAGGATAAGGGAGGAAAGGAAATAAACAGGCCGTAATGGCGAAATAATTACAATATAGCAATTAAACACTGGAGTGATAGATGTGCAGAGGATGAGTATGCAAGTAGAGATACTGGGGTGCAAAGGAGCAAGATAAATAATAGTATGGGAGTCACGTTCTGACCTTTATTTCCTTTGTTTTGTATTTATTTAGTATGGTCAGGGTGTGAGTTGGGTGGGCAGTCTATGTTTGATTTTCTATGATTTGGGGATTTCTATGTTTCGGCCTAGTATGGTTCTCAATCAGAGGCAGGTGTCATTAGTTGTCTCTGATTGAGAATCATACTTAGGTAGCCTGGGTTTCACTGTGTGTTTGTGGGTGATTGTTCCTGTCTCTGTGTTTGCACCAGATAGGACTGTTTAGGTTTTCGCACATTTATTGTTTTGTTAGTTATTTCATGTATAGTTCCTTTATTAAAGAACATGAATAACCAGCACGCTGCATTTTGGTCCGCCTCCCCTTCACCACAGGAAAACCCTTACAATGGGGATGAGGTAGTTGGATGGGCTATGTACAGATGGGCTATGTACAGATGCAGTGATCTGTAAATACCTAGGTCTCTGGCTAGACTATAAACTCTCTTTCCAGACTCATATTAAACATCCCCAATCCAAAATTAAATCTAGAATCGGCATTCTATTTCACAACAAAGCCTCCTTCACTCACGCTGCCAAACATACCCTTGTAAAACTGACCATCCTACCAATCCTCGACTTCGGCTATGTAATTTACAAAATAGCCTCCAACACTCTACTCAGCAAACTGGATGCAGTCTATCACAGTGCCATCCGTTTTGTCACCAAAGCCCCATATACCACCCACCACTGGGACCTGTATGCTCTTGTCAGCTGGCCCTCGCTACATATTCGTCGCCAGACCCACTGGCTCCAGGTCATCTATAAGTCTTTGCTAGGTAAAGCCCAGCCTTATCTCAGCTCAACAACAGGTATATTTCACTGGTCACCACCAAAGCCAATTTCTCCTTTGGCCGCCTTTCCTTCCAGTTCTCTGCTGCCAATGACTGGAACGAATTGCAAAAATCACTGAAGCTGGAGACTCCTATCTCCCTCACAAACTTTAAGCATCAGCTGTCAGAGCAGCTCACAGATCATTGCACATCTGTAAATAGCCCATTCAACTACCTCATCCCCATACTGTTATTTATTTATTTTCTCCTTTGCACCCCAGTATTTCTACTTTTTTTTTTTTTACCTTTATTTTACCTTTATTTTACCAGGCAAGTCAGTTAAGAACAAATTCTTATTTTCAATGACGGCCTAGGAACAGTGGGTTAACTGCCTGTTCAGGGGCAGAACAGATTTGTACCTTGTCAGCTCGGGGGTTTGAACTTGCAACCTTCCAGTTACTAGTCTACCCTGCCGCCCCAGGGCGGGGATGTTTAATTGGGGATGTTTAATATGAGTCTGGAAAGAGAGTTTATAGTCTAGCCAGAGACCTAGGTATTTACAGATCACTGCATCTGTACATAGCCCATCTATACTTGCATATTCATCTTCTGCACATCTATCACTCAATTGTAATTACTTCGCCACTACGGCGTATTTATTGCCTCATTTGCACACACTGTGTATAGATTTTTTCTATTGTATTATTGACTGTACGTTTGTTTATTTCATGTGTAACTAGCTATGTGTCGCACTGCCTTGCTTTATCTTGATCAGTTCGCAGTTGTAAATGAGAACTTGTTCTCAACTGGCCTACCTGGTTAAATAAAGGTGAAATAAATCAAATTAAAAATACATTTAAAAAAGTACACTTGGATCTACGCTTAAAGAGATGGGTGGGGCTAGAGCTTAAGAGGGTGTGAATAATGCTGAATGGGTGGACACAAAGAAGAGCTCTCCAATATTAGTACAAAAACATCCAAAGGCCATTTTCTCGAAAGTGAGTTTTACAAGTTCATCAACTTTCAAAGGAAAATGACTTTCCCAATGTTCCTCAAATGTAGTATATGATATACCATTTTGTAGCTCTGAGTCTCTACTTTTATCCAATGTAAAAAACACCATTTCACATTTTTATACATATGACCGATTTGAGCCGGTCGGTCACATATATGACGCTATATGTGATGTTATGTATAATGTTATCTATAATGTTATATGTGATGTTATGTATAATGTGATGTGATGTTATGTATAATGTTGTGTATAATGTTGTGTGATGTTATGTATAATGTTGTGTATAATGTTGTGTGATGCTATGTATAATGTTGTGTATAATGTTGTGTGATGTTATGTATAATGTTATGTATAATGTTACGTATAATGTTGTATATAATGTTAGGTGTGATGTTATGTATAATGTTGTGTGATGTTATGTATAATGTTATGTATAATGTTGTGTGATGTTATGTATAATGTTGTGTATAATGTTGTGTGATGTTATGTATAATGTTGTGTATAATGTTGTGTGATGCTATGTATAATGTTGTGTAATGTTATGTATAATGTTATGTGTAATGTTATGTATAATGTTATGTGTAATGTTATGTGATGTGTAATGTTATGTTATGTGTAATGTTATGTGATGTGTAATGTGATGTGTAATGTGATGTGATGTGTAATGTTATGTTGTGTTATGTGTAATGTTATGTTATGTGTAATGTTATGTGATGTGTAATGTGATGTGATGTGTAATGTGATGTGATGTGTAATGTTATGTGATGTGTAATGTTGTGTAATGTTATGTGATGTGTAATGTTATGTGATGTGTAATGTTATGTTGTGTTATGAGTAATGTTATGTTATGTGTAATGTTATGTGATGTGTAATGTGATGTGATGTGTAATGTTATGTGATGTTGTGTGATGTTATGTGTAATGTTATGTGTAATGTTATGTGTGATGTTATGTATAATGTTATGTATAATGTTGTGTGATGTTATGTGATGTTATGTATAATGTTGTGTAATGTTATGTGATGTTACGTATAATGTTATGTGTAATGTTATGTATAATGTTATGTGATGTTATGCGATGTTATGTGTAATGTTATGTGTAATGTCATGTGTAATGTTACGTGATGTTATGTGATGTTATGTGTAATGTTGTGTGATGTGTAATGTTATGTTATGTGTAATGTTATGTTATGTGTACTGTTATGTTATGTATAATGTTGTGTAATGTTATGTTATGTGTAATGTTATGTTATGTGTAATGTTATGCTTTGTGTAATGTTATGTTATGTGTAATGTTATGTGATGTGTAATGTGATGTGATGTGTAATGTGATGTGATGTGTAATGTTATGTGATGTGTAATGTTATGTGATGTGTTATGTGATGTGTAATGTTATGTGTTATGTTATGTGATGTGTAATGTAATGTGGTGTGTAATGTTATGTATAATGTTATGTGTGATGTTATGTGATGTTTAACGTTGTGTATAATGGTATGTGTAATGTTATGTGATGTTTAATGTTATGTATAATGTTAGGTGTGATGTTATGTATAATGTTGTGTATAATGTTATGTGATGTTATGTGTAATGTTATGTATAATGTTGTGTGTAATGTTATGTGACGTTATGTATAATGTTATGTATAATGTTGTGTGTAATGTTATGTGATGTGTAATGTAATGTGGTGTGTAATGTTATGTATAATGTTGTGTGTAATGTTATGTGTAATGTTGTGTAATGTTGTGTATAATGTTATGTATGATGTTATGTATAATGTTATGTGATGTGTGATGTTATGTGATGTAATGTATAATGTTGTGTAATGTTATGTGATGTTATGTGTAATTTTATGTATGATGTTATGTGTGATGTTATGTGTAATGTTATGTGTAATGTTGTGTAATGTTGTGTAATGTTGTGTATAATGTTATGTATGATGTTATGTATAATGTTATGTGATGTGTGATGTTATGTGATGTTGTGTGATGTTATGTGTAATGTTATGTGTAATGTTATGTGTAATGTTATGTGTGATGTTATGTATAATGTTATGTGTGATGTTATGTGTAATGTTATGTGTGATGTTATGTATAATGTTATGTGTGATGTTATGTGTAATGTTATGTGTAATGTTATGTGTAATGTTATGTGTGATGTTATGTATAATGTTATGTGTGATGTTATGTATAATGTTATGTGATGTTATGTGATGTGTAATGTTATGTTATGTGTAATGTTATGTTATGTGTACTGTTATGTTATGTATAATGTTGTGTAATGTTATGTTATGTGTAATGTTATGTTTTGTGTAATGTTATGTTATGTGTAATGTTATGTGATGTGTAATGTGATGTTATGTGTAATGTTATGTGATGTGTAATGTGATGTGATGTGTAATGTGATGTGATGTGTAATGTTATGTGATGTGTAATGTTATGTGATGTGTTATGTGATGTGTAATGTTATGTGTTATGTTATGTGATGTGTAATGTAATGTGGTGTGTAATGTTATGTATAATGTTATGTGTGATGTTATGTGATGTTTAACGTTGTGTATAATGGTATGTGTAATGTTATGTGATGTTTAATGTTATGTATAATGTTAGGTGTGATGTTATGTATAATGTTGTGTATAATGTTATGTGATGTTATGTGTAATGTTATGTATAATGTTGTGTGTAATGTTATGTGATGTTATGTATAATGTTGTGTGTAATGTTATGTGATGTGTAATGTAATGTGGTGTGTAATGTTATGTATAATGGTGTGTGTAATGTTATGTGTAATGTTGTGTAATGTTGTGTATAATGTTATGTATGATGTTATGTATAATGTTATGTGATGTGTGATGTTATGTGATGTAATGTATAATGTTGTGTAATGTTATGTGATGTTATGTGTAATTTTATGTATGATGTTAAGTGTGATGTTATGTGTAATGTTATGTGTAATGTTGTGTAATGTTGTGTAATGTTGTGTATAATGTTATGTATGATGTTATGTATAATGTTATGTGATGTGTGATGTTATGTGATGTTGTGTGATGTTATGTTATGTGTAATGTTATGTGTAATGTTATGTGTAATGTTATGTGTGATGTTATGTATAATGTTATGTGTGATGTTATGTGTAATGTTATGTGTGATGTTATGTATAATGTTATGTGTGATGTTATGTGTAATGTTATGTGTAATGTTATGTGTAATGTTATGTGTGATGTTATGTATAATGTTATGTGTGATGTTATGTATAATGTTATGTGATGTTATGTTATGTATAATGTTGTGTAATGTTATGTGTAATGTTATGTATAATGTTATGTATAATGTTATGTGTAATGCTGTGTAATGTTGTGTATAATGTTATGTATGATGTTATGTATAATGTTATGTAATGTTATGTGATGTTGTGTGATGTTATGTGTGATGTTATGTGTGATGTTATGTGTAATGTTATGTGTAATGTATAATGTTATGTGTAATGTCATGTGTAATGTTACGTGATGTTGTGATGTTATGTGTAATGTTGTGTAATGTTATGTGTAATGTTGTGTAATGTTGTGTATAATGTGATGTGTAATGCTATGTGATGTGTAATGTTATGTGATGTTGTGTGATGTGTGATGTTATGTGCAATGTTATGTATAATGTTATGTGTGATGTTATGTATAATGTTATGTGTAATGTTATGTATAATGTTATGTGTGATGTTATGTATAATGTTATGTATAATGTAATGTATAATGTTATGTATAATGTTGTGTGTGATGTTATGTATAATGTTATGTATAATGTAATGTATAATGTTATGTATAATGTTATGTATAATGTTGTGT
The DNA here is from genome assembly GCF_045791955.1 of Oncorhynchus clarkii lewisi. Lineage (NCBI taxonomy): Eukaryota > Metazoa > Chordata > Actinopteri > Salmoniformes > Salmonidae > Oncorhynchus > Oncorhynchus clarkii. The sequence goes on from NC_092155.1 coordinate 81,405,359, forward strand.
GATGTTATGTATAATGTTATGTGTGATGTTATGTATAATGTTATGTGTGATGTTATGTATAATGTTATGTATAATGTAATGTATAATGTTGTGTATAATGTTATGTATAATGTTATGTGTAATGTTATGTATAATGTTATGTGTGATGTTATGTGTAATGTTATGTATAATGTTATGTGTAATGTTATGTATAATGTTATGTATAATGTAATGTATAATGTTATGTATAATGTTATGTATAATGTAATGTATAATGTTATGTATAATGTTGTGTAATGTTATGTATAATGTTATGTATAATGTAATGTATAATGTTATGTATAATGTTATGTATAATGTGATGTGTAATGCTATGTGATGTGTAATGTTATGTGATGTTGTGTGATGTGTGATGTTATGTGTAATGTTATGTATAATGTTATGTATAATGTTATGTATAATGTTGTGTATAATATTATGTATAATGTAATGTATAATGTAATGTATAATGTTATGTATAATGTTATGTATAATGTTATGTGTGATGTAATGTATAATGTTATGTGTAATGTCATGTGTAATGTTACGTGATGTTATGTGATGTTATGTGATGTTATGTATAATGTTGTGTATAATGTTGTGTGATGTTATGTATAATGTTGTGTATAATGTAATGTATAATGTTATGTATGATGTTATGTATAATGTTGTGTGATGTTATGTGTGATGTTATGTATAATGTAATGTATAATGTTGTGTATAATGTTATGTATAATGTAATGTATAATGTTGTGTATAATGTTATGTATAATGTTATGTATAATGTTGTGTGATGTAATGTATAATGTAATGTATAATGTTATGTATAATGTTGTGTGATGTAATGTATAATGTAATGTATAATGTTATGTATAATGTTATGTATAATGTTGTGTATAATGTAATGTATAATGTTGTGTGATGTTATGTATAATGTTATGTATAATGTTATGTATAATGTTGTGTATAATGTTATGTATAATGTTATGTATAATGTTGTGTATAATGTTATGTATAATGTTATGTATAATGTTGTGTGATGTTATGTATAATGTTATGTATAATGTTATGTATAATGTTGTGTATAATGTTGTGTATAATGTAATGTATAATGTTATGTATAATGTTATGTATAATGTTGTGTATAATGTTATGTATAATGTTGTGTATAATGTTATGTATAATGTTATGTATAATGTTGTGTGATGTTATGTATAATGTTATGTATAATGTTATGTATAATGTTGTGTATAATGTTGTGTATAATGTAATGTATAATGTTATGTATAATGCTATGTATAATGTTGTGTATAATGTTGTGTGATGTTATGTATAATGTTATGTATAATGTTATGTATAATGTAATGTATAATGTTATGTGTAATGTTATGTATAATGTTGTGTGATGTAATGTATAATGTAATGTATAATGTTATGTATAATGTTATGTATAATGTTATGTATAATGTAATGTATAATGTTATGTATAATGTTATGTATGATGTTATGTATAATGTTGTGTGATGTTATGTGTGATGTTATGTATAATGTAATGTATAATGTTGTGTATAATGTTATGTATAATGTAATGTATAATGTTGTGTATAATGTTGTGTGATGTAATGTATAATGTAATGTATAATGTTATGTATAATGTTGTGTGATGTAATGTATAATGTAATGTATAATGTTATGTATAATGTTATGTATAATGTTGTGTATAATGTAATGTATAATGTTGTGTGATGTTATGTATAATGTTATGTATAATGTTATGTGTGATGTTATGTATAATGTAATGTATAATGTTATGTATAATGTAATGTATAATGTTGTGTGATGTTATGTATAATGTAATGTATAATGTTATGTATAATGTTGTGTATAATGTAATGTATAATGTTGTGTGATGTTATGTATAATGTAATGTATAATGTTATGTATAATGTTGTGTATAATGTTGTGTGATGTTATGTATAATGTTATGTATAATGTTATGTATAATGTAATGTATAATGTTGTGTGATGTTATGTATAATGTAATGTATAATGTTATGTATAATGTTGTGTATAATGTTATGTATAATGTTGTGTATAATGTTATGTATAATGTTGTGTGATGTTATGTATAATGTTGTGTATAATGTTATGTATAATGTTGTGTATAATGTTGTGTGATGTTATGTATAATGTTATGTATAATGTTATGTATAATGTTATGTATAATGTTATGTATAATGTTGTGTGATGTTATGTATAATGTTATGTATAATGTTGTGTGATGTTATGTATAATGTTATGTATAATGTTATGTATAATGTTGTGTGATGTTATGTATAATGTTATGTATAATGTTATGTATAATGTTGTGTGATGTTATGTATAATGTTATGTATAATGTTATGTATAATGTTATGTATAATGTTATGTATAATGTTATGTATAATGTTATGTATAATGTAATGTATAATGTTATGTGGGATGTAATGTATAATGTTGTGTGATGTTATGTATAATGTTATGTGTGATGTAATGTATAATGTTGTGTGATGTTATGTATAATGTTATGTGTGATGTAATGTATAATGTTGTGTGATGTTATGTATAATGTTATGTATAATGTTATGTGATGTTATGTATAATGTTATGTGGGATGTTATGTATAATGTTGTGTGGGATGTTATGTATAATGTTATGTATAATGTAATGTATAATGTTATGTATAATGTAATGTATAATGTTATGTATAATGTTATGTGATGTTATGTATAATGTTATGTGGGATGTTATGTATAATGTTATGTGGGATGTTATGTATAATGTTATGTATAATGTAATGTATAATGTTATGTATAATGTAATGTATAATGTTATGTATAATGTTATGTATAATGTTGTGTATAATGTTATGTATAATGTTGTGTGATGTTATGTATAATGTTATGTGGGATGTTATGTATAATGTTATGTATAATGTAATGTATAATGTAATGTATAATGTTATGTATACTGTTATGTATAATGTTGTGTATAATGTTGTGTGATGTTATGTATAATGTAATGTATAATGTTATGTGTAATGTTATGTATAATGTTGTGTGATGTTATGTATAATGTAATGTATAATGTTATGTATAATGTTATGTGTAATGTTGTGTATAATGTTATGTATAATGTTATGTATAATGTTATGTATAATGTAATGTATAATGTTGTGTAATGTTATGTATAATGTTGTGTGATGTTATGTATAATGTTGTGTATAATGTTATGTATAATGTTATGTATAATGTTATGTATAATGTTGTGTGATGTTATGTATAATGTTATGTATAATGTTATGTATAATGTTGTGTATAATGTTGTGTATAATGTTATGTATAATGTTATGTATAATGTTATGTATAATGTTGTGTGATGTTATGTATAATGTTATGTATAATGTTGTGTGATGTTATGTGTGATGTTATGTATAATGTTGTGTGATGTTATGTATAATGTTATGTATAATGTTATGTATAATGTTGTGTATAATGTTGTGTATAATGTTATGTATAATGTTATGTATAATGTTATGTATAATGTTGTGTGATGTTATGTATAATGTTATGTATAATGTTGTGTGATGTTATGTGTGATGTTATGTATAATGTTATGTATAATGTTGTGTGATGTTATGTGTAATGTAATGTGATGTTCTACCTGAGCTGCATGGGCCAGTCTCTCCATCTTCTCCTGGATGGAACGGGAAGACACCCTCTGTTTGGAACTAAATGTGGACAGGGTTATGGTTATGGATTAGGGTTATGGGTTAAGGGTTAGAGATTAGAGATTAGGGTTACATTTTAGGGTTAGGGTTAAGGGTTAGAGATTAGGGTTATATTTTAGGGTTAGAGATTAGGGTTACATTTTAGGGTTAAGGGTTAGGGTTAGAGATTAGAGATTAGGGTTACATTTTAGGGTTATGGGTTAGGGTTATGGGTTAAAGGTTAGGGTTAGAGATTAGAGATAAGGGTTACATTTTAGGGTTAGGGTTAGGATTAAGGGTTAGAGATTAGTGATGAGGGTTACATTTAGGGTTAGGGTTAGGGTTAGAGATAAGGGTTACATTTTAGGGTAAGGGTAAGGGTTACATTTTAGGATAAGGGTAAGGGTTAGGGTTACGGGTCAGGGATAAGGGTTACATTTTAGGCTAAGGGTAAGGGTTAGAGATAAGGGTTACATTTTAGGGTACGGGTTAGGGTTAGGGGTAGAGATAACGGTTACATTTTAGGGTAAGGTTAAGGGTTAGAGATAAGGGTTACATTTCAGGGTTAGGGTTAGGGTTAGAGATAAGGATTACATTTTAGGGTAAGGGTAAGGCTTAGGGTTACGGGTTAGGGCTAAGGGTTACATTTTAGGGAAAGGGTAAGAGTTAGGGGTTAAGGTTAGAGATAAGAGTTACATTTTAGGGTAAGGGTAAGGGTTAGGGGTTAGGGTTAGAGATAAGGGTTACATTTTAGGGTAAGGGTAAGGGTTAGGGTTAGGGGTTGGGTTACATTTTAGGATAAGGGTAAGGGTTAGGGTTACGGGTCAGGGATAAGGGTTACATTTTAGGCTAAGGGTATGGGTTAGAGATAAGGGTTAAATTTTAGGGTAAGGGTACGGGTTAGGGGTAGAGATAACGGTTACATTTTAGGGTAAGGTTAAGGGTTAGAGATAAGGGTTACATTTCAGGGTTAGGGTTAGGGGTTAGTGTTAGAGATAAGGATTACATTTTAGGGTAAGGGTAAGGCTTAGGGTTACGGGTTAGGGCTAAGGGTTACATTTTAGGGGAAGGGTAAGGGTTAGGGGTTAAGGTTAGAGATAAGAGTTACATTTTAGGGTAAGGGTAAGGGTTAGGGGTTAGGGTTAGAGATAAGGGTTACATTTTAGGGTAAGGGTTAGGGTTAGGGGTTAGGGTTAGAGATAAGGGTTACATTTTAGGGTAAGGGTAAGTGTTAGGGTTAGAGATAAGGGTTACATTTTAGGGTTAGGGTTAGGGTTAGGGGTAGAGATAACGGTTACATTTTAGGGTAAGGTTAAGGGTTAGAGATAAGGGTTACATTTCAGGGTTAGGGTTAGGGTTAGAGATAAGGATTACATTTTAGGGTAAGGGTAAGGCTTAGGGTTACGGGTTAGGGCTAAGGGTTACATTTTAGGGTAAGGGTAAGGGTTAGAAATAAGGGTTACATTTTAGGGTAAGGGTTAGGGTTAGGGTTAGAGATAAGGGTTACATTTTAGGGTTAGGGTTAGAGATAAGGGTTACATTTTAGGGTTAGGGTTAGAGATAAGGGTTATATTTTAGGGTAAGGGTAAAGGTTAGGGGTTAGGGTCAGAGATAAAGGTTACATTTTAGGGTAAGGGTAGGGGTTAGAGATAAGGGTTACATTTTAGGGTAAGGGTTAGGGTTAGGGTTAGACATAAAGGTTACATTTTAGGGTAAGGGTAAGGGTTAGGGTTAGAGATAAGGGTTACATTTTAGGGTTAGGGTTAGAGATAAGGGTTACATTTTAAGGTAAGGGTAAGGGTTAGGGGTTAGGGCTAGAGATAAGGGTTACATTTAAGGGTAAGTGTTAGGGTTAGAGATATGGGTTACATTTTAGGGTAAGGGTTAGGGTTAGGGTTAGAGATAAGGGTTACATTTTAGGCTAAAGGTTAGGGTTAGGGTTAGTGTTAAAGATAAGGGTTACATTTTAGGGTTAGAGTTAGGGGTTAGGGTTAGAGATAAGGGTTACATTTTAGGGTTAGGGTTAGAGATAAGGGTTACATTTTAGGGTAAGGGTTAGGGTTAGGGTTAGAGATAAGGGTTCCATTTAAGGGTTAGGGTTAGGGGTTAGGGTTAGAGATAAAGGTTACATTTTAGGGTAAGGGTAAGGGTTAGGGTTTAGGGGTTAGAGTTAGAGAAAATGGTTACATTTTAGGGTAAGGGTAAGGATTAGGGTTAGGGGTTAGGGTTAGAGATAAGGGTTCTATTTTAGGGTAAGGGTAAGGGTTAGGGATAGAGATAAGGGTTACATTTTAGGGTAAGGGTAAGTGTTAGGGTTAGAGATAAGGGTTACATTTTAGGGTTAGGGTTAGGGGTTAGGGTTAGAGATAAGGGTTACATTTTAGGGTTAGGGTTAGAGATAAGGGTTACATTTTAGGGTAAGGGTTAGGGGTTAGGGTTAGAGATAAGGGTTACATTTTAGGTTATGGGTAAGGGTTAGAGATAATGGTTATTTTTTAGGGTATGGGTAAGGTTAGGGGTTAGTGTTAGGGGTTAGGGTTACATTTGAGGATAAGGGTAAGGGTTAGGGTTACATTTTAGGATAAGGGTAAGGGTTAGGGTTACGGGTCAGGGATAATGGTTACATTTTAGGGTAAGGGTTAGGGTTAGAGATAAGGGTTACATTTTAGGGTAAGGGTAAGGGTTAGGGTTAGGGGTTAGGGTTACATTTTAGGGTAAGGGTTAGGGGTTAGGATTAGAGATAAGGGTTACATTTTAGGGTAAGGGTTAGGGATTAGGGTTAGGGGTTAGGGTTAGAGATAAGGGTTAGATTTTAGGGTAAGGATAAGGGTTAGGGTTAGAGATAAGGGTTACATTTTAGGATAAGGGTTAGGTTTAGGGGTTAGGGTTAGAGATATAGGTTACATTTTAGGGTAAGGGGTTACGGACAGGCATTATTATTATATTATTATATTCTTATAGTGTCAGTATAAAACATGTTAAATGTTCACCAGACTCACTTCCTTTGGAAAGGTGATGCTTTGTCCTGCTCCTCAGTTTGGTCCTGGAAAAGACAGATACTGTTATATAACTAGAATTTACAGTTTGTTTCAAAAGCTTTGGGGATAAAAGCATTTTCACAAACCTCAAAACAGATCATCAAAAGGGCAGTCGTTTCAAAACTCATTTTCAATTGACTAAGAACCACACAAAATCATACAGTCACTTTTTCACTTAATCAGTGTTTCATCTAGAAATAAGTTTCACATTGTAATACATGTTTATATAAAGGGTTAGGTCCAGGCCCTGTGATACATGTTTATATAAAGGGTTAGGTTTAGGTCCAGGCCCTGTGATACATGTTTATATAAAGGGTTAGGGTTAGGTCCAGGCCCTGTGATACATGTTTATATAAAGTAATTCCCTTTCACAATGCAATGCTCACATTACTTTTGGTATGATTCTCTTCTCATTTGTTAAAATATATTTTACTATTACTTAATCTGACTGCTCTACAGATTTTTTAAAAAACAATGAAAATGTCTGTGAAGAAGAAACATAAAATATGGTTTAAACTGTAATGTACTATTATGATGCCTATTCTGATTTTCCTTCACAGTAAGTACAACAAAAAGCTGATTGACAAGATCAGAGATGTACTGTACGTAACAAATGCATCCTTTGTTGGGATCTTTTTGATGGTGGACAAAGTTACAATGTATTCCATGTTGAGTTTGCATCCCAATATTACACTTTATGTACATCACGGAAGACTGAAAAATAACTAAACTGTTTGACATAGAAACAACAGCTTTTGTAAGTTTTTTTAATTTAAATAATCTTTCTAAATTATGAAAACTACTAATAACATTCCACCCATGAGGCAAAGTAGGGTGACTGCAGCGAAGGGTTATTTAGCAGACTTATTCAAAGCAGAGGTTGACACCTAAATTATTTTCCAATCATTTCGTTCTGAACAGAATTTCTTTAATTCCGTTCCAAAGTTCCGACCAGCAAAATAAAGTTTTGAATTGGTTTGATCCCCGATAAAGTATCGGTTTATATCGTTCCTTTCTGTTCCTTTTAAAACCTCTGAATATGATGTTTTTTACATTAAATTACTTCACCAATCAGTGTGGATAAAGCAGCAAGCTATATCCTCGTTTTGAAACTACAAGTGAATACCGCAACAAATACAATTTTATTTGTCACCTGCGTCGAATACAACAATACCGTGAAATTATTACTTACAAGCCCTTAACCAACAATGCAGTTTTAATAAAATAGAGTTAAGAAAATATGAATTAATTAAACTAAAGTTTAAAAAATGAACACAATAAAATAACAATATCGAGGCGATATACAGGGGGTACGGGTAGACGGGGCTAGACTTGGCACTCCGGTACAGCAGAGAGAACAGTTTATGACTTGGGAGTCTTTGATAATTCTTGGGGCCTTCCTATAGACGTAGAGTATAGAGTTCCTGGATGGCAGGAAGCTTGGCCCCATGATGTACTGGGCCGTACGTACTACCCTCTGCAGGAACTTACAGTCGGATGCTGAGCAGTTGCAATGCCAGGCGGTGATGCAACAGGTCAGGATGCTCTTGATGGTACAGCTGTAGAACTTTTTGAGGATCTGGGGACTCTTACAAAATCTTTTCATTTCCTGAGACTGACATTTTATATTTGTTACTTCACCCCTACCTACATTTGTTACTTCACCCCTACCTACATTTGTTACTTTACCCATACCTACATTTGTTACTTCACCCCTACCTACATTTGTTACTTCACCCCTACCTACATTTGTTACTTTACCCATACCTACATTTGTTACTTCACCCCTACCTACATTTGTTACTTCACCCCTACCTACATTTGTTACTTCACCCCTACCTACATTTGTTACTTTACCCCTACCTACATTTGTTACTTCACCCCTACCTACATTTGTTACTTTACCCATACCTACATTTGTTACTTTACCCCTACCTACATTTGTTACTTCACCCCTACCTACATTTGTTACTTTACCCCTACCTACATTTGTTACTTCACCCCTACCTACATTTGTTACTTTACCCATACCTACATTTGTTACTTTACCCCTACCTACATTTGTTACTTCACCCATACCTACATTTGTTACTTCACCCCTACCTACATTTGTTACTTTACCCATACCTACATTTGTTACTTTACCCCTACCTACATTTGTTACTTCACCCCTACCTACATTTGTTACTTCACCCCTACCTACATTTGTTACTTCACCCCTACCTACATTTGTTACTTTACCCATACCTACATTTGTTACTTCACCCCTACCTACATTTGTTACTTTACCCCTACCTACATTTGTTACTTCACCCCTACCTACATTTGTTACTTCACCCCTACCTACATTTGTTACTTCACCCCTACCTACATTTGTTACTTCACCCCTACCTACATTTGTTACTTCACCCCTACCTACATTTGTTACTTCACCCCTACCTACATTTGTTACTTCACCCCTACCTACATTTGTTACTTCACCCCTACCTACATTTGTTACTTCACCCCTACCTACATTTGTTACTTCACCCCTACCTACATTTGTTACTTCACCCCTACCTACATTTGTTACTTCACCCATACCTACATTTGTTACTTTACCCCTACCTACATTTGTTACTTCACCCATACCTACATTTGTTACATGTAAAAAATAAAAATAAAAGGTAAAGTGACTATAGATAACTGTCTTGATATGTTTGCACCATGATAGTTTGTTGGTGATGTGGACACCAAGGAACTTTGAACTTTTGATCTGCACCACCTGTTCGATCCTCCTTTTCCTGTAGTCCACGGTCAATTCTAGCTCACATTGAGGGAGAGGTTGTTGTCTTGGCACCACACTGCCAGGTCTCTGACCTCCTCCCTATAGGCTGTCTCATTGTTGTCGGTGTTCAGGCCTACCACTGTTGTGTCGTCAGCAAACTTAATGAGAGTGTTGGAGTCGTGCTTGGCCACGCAGTCGTGGATTAATAGTTGGATGGGCTATTTACAGATGGGCTATGTACAGGTGCAGTAATCTGTGAGCTGCTCTGACAGCTGGTGCTTAAAGCTAGTGAGGGAGATATGAGTCTCCAGCTTCAGTGATTTTTGCAGTGCGTTACCGTCATTGGCAGCAGAGAACTGGAAGGAAAGGTGGCCAAAGGAGGAATTGGCTTTGGGGGTGACCAGTGAAAAATACCTGCTGGAGCACGTGCTACGGGTGGGTGCTGCTATGGTGACCAGTGAGACAAGTCAGTTAATTAAGAACTAATTCTTATTTACAATGACGGCCTACCCCAGCTAAACCCTAACCTGGATGAACCTTGGCCAAGTGTTGCTATGCTTTATCTTGGCCAGGTCGCAGTTGTAAATGAGAACCTGTTCTCAACTGGCCTACCTGGTTAAAAAAAGGTGAAATAAATAAAATATATATAAAAAAAGGGAGTACAGGAGGGGACTAAGCATTACCCCTGAGGGGCCCCAGTATATATATATTTTTAAATGTAACCTTTATTTAACCAGGTAGGCTATTTGAGAACAAGTTCTCATTTACAACTGTGACCTGGCCAAGATAAAGCAAAGCAGTGTGACACAAACAACAACACAGAGTTACACATGGAATAAACAAACACAGTCAATAATACAGTAGAAAAAGTATATATACAGTGAGCGCAAATGAGGTAAGATAAGAGAGGTAAGGCTATAAATAGGCCATGGTGCCGAAGTAATTACAATATAGCAATTAAATACTGGAATGGTAGATGTGCAGAAGATGAATGTGCAAATATGCTATGCAATTGCGTGAGAAAACTGAGCGGGGCCAGACGGATTACCGGGACGTGCACTCAGAGCATGCATTGACCGACTGGCAAGTGTCTTCACTGATATTTTCAACCTCTCCCTGACCGAGTCTGTAATACCAACATGTTTCAAGCAGACCACAATAGTCCATGTGCCCAAGAAAGCGAAGGTAACCATCTTAAATGACTAGCACTTATGTCAGTAGCCATGAAGTGCTTTGAAAGGCTGGTCATGGCTCACATCAACAGCATCCTCCCGGACACCCTAGACCCACTCCAATTTGCAGACCGCCCCAACAGATCAACAGATGGCGCAATCCCAATTGCACTCCACACTGCCCTTTCTCACCTGGACAAAAGGAACACCTATGTGAGAATGCTATTCATTGACTACAACTCAGCATTCAACACCATAGTGCCCTCAAAGCACATCACTAAGCTGAAGACCCTGGGACTAAACCCCTCACTCTGCAACTAGATCCTGGACTTCCTGATGCCCCCAGGTAGTAAAGGTAGAAAAACAATATCTGCTCATCCTCCGGTCTAAGGCATCTCAGTGGGACAACCGAGTGCTGAGGACCAGGCAGTAAGCAGGTTTGGTAGCCTACTAATGACCATCAGCAGCATCAGAGCTTGGAGAAGCCTAATTACAGTGACTAAACAGTCACATGGGATTTGACTGCCATCATGACTGGCAGTAATACGGTCACTGTAACAGCCCTAGTCCACCCCATTGGGTATCTCACCGCACGGATTAAAGGTACATTTACATTCTAAAACTTCTGACAGACAATGTCATACTTTTGGACATTATAGCACTCCCAGAAGGCATGAACTGTTGAGTCCTTTTTTTATTTACATTTAAGACATGACTCTTCTGCTGTGCTGTCGAATTTGTGAATTTTGTCTCTTGTATAATTAGTTTATACTGGATTAAGTTTACAGTTTTAATAACTGTCATTTCATTAGTTATGTTCCAAAACTCCCGCCATCTTGTGCCAATATCAGTTATTTTTAAGTCTTGATTCCAGTACTTCATATTTTTTTATACGAGATGATCAGTTGGATAGGCTTTCTGCAAGGTTTTGTAAGTCTTACCAATCATATGAGTGTATTTTTCAGAGTAAATAGGATTCCCTCAACATCGCTCTGATGTCCAAAAGCTTTCTGGATGAAATTGTATGATATAAAACACACAAGTTGCATATATTTTAATATATTCTGTAATTTGCAGTGCTGTACCATTTTACATTCAAAGGACAATTTTGAAATGTTAGATTATTTTGCTATTGGATTAACTGGTTGTTAAAATAACTAAATTGAGAAGATTATTATGATGTTTTGGTGATTAAATCAATGTCTAATGGTATTTCACAGTAAATGTATATTTTGGATTAATGGTTATGTGGTGAAATATGTTTTCAAGGCAACAAAAAACTAGGCATGTTTTGCCTAGTTAAATAAAGGTTAAATATATATTTTTTAATTCAAACAAAATTAGTGCACAATATGAGACATTTCAGGTGTTACCAGGTAGGCGTTTTGTACGAATAGTTAAAAAAAAAACACCACATAAACCAAAGCGATAGAAAAATCATAATTGTTATATCATAAACCCCTGACCTTTAACCCAAACTTTAACTCACCGAGCTACTGGGTTCAAACGTCTTGGAGGCCATCCGGACGCTGGCACTGAGAGAGAGAGACACAGAGAGAGATTGAGAGGTGAGAGAGAGATTGAGAGGATAGAGAGGCGAGAGATAGGGAGATAGGAGAGAGATTGAGAGAAGAGAGAGAGGAGAGAGATAGAGATTGAGGAGAGAGATGGAGAGGAGAGATGGAGAGGAGAGATGGAGATAGAGATTGAAAGGATAGAGGAGAGATTGAAAGGATAGAGGAGAGATTAAGAGGAGAGAGAGATTTAGAGGAGAGAGAGATTGAGAGGAGAGAGAGATTGAGAGGAGAGAGAGAGATTGAGAGGAGAGAGAGAGAGATAGAGATTGAGAGGAGAGCGATAGAGAGAGATTGAGTGGAAAGAGATAGAGAGATTGAAAGGAGAGGGAGAGAGATAGCGAGGAGAGAGAGATTGAAAGACGAAGTTGGATAAAACAAAAGATAATTGATCATCAAACATAACAGCCATGATGTAGCAAGGATCACAGTCAGTATGTTAGAGCTCTGCTACCCGACCAGAACCCGAGATTATACATTGGTTTAGCGCAGGGTAGGGCCTGTTTTTCATCAATATCTGGTTTGGTTTATTAATTCGACCATTTTAAAAACAAGCACACATAGAACTTGAAAAAGACACATGCACATGAGTACAATCATTGAGGATAACACACAAATTCTGGGACTTATTTCCATTGCGGTCCTCTTGAGACAAGATGGCTAGGCAAGATCCAACACAGAGCGATTATAAAACATAAAAGCAAAGAAGAACATCTATCTCATCATTGCAGTTTCATCGTAAGAAAGTACCTTTTCCAGCATTACTCCTGAACCTGTATCAGCACATATTATCAAGACCTGATCTGGTCATCCATAACATGGAACATGACATAATATAGAACACTAATAGACAAGAACAGCTCAAGGACAGAACTACATCAACGTAAAAACGACACACATAGACTACATATCAATACACACCAACTACAGTATCTAGGTCAAATAGGGGAGAAGCATTTTGCCGTAACATTGTTACAAGCCCTTAACCAACAAAGTTGAGAAGTTTTAAGAAAAAAAAAAAGTGTTAAGTACTTATTATTATTATTCTGACATTTCACATTCTTAAAATAAAGTGGTGATCCTAACTGACCTAAGACAGGGGATTTTTACTTGGATTAAATGTCAGGAATTGTGAAAAACTGAGTTTAAACGTATTTGGCTAAAGTGCATGTAAACTTCCGACTTCAACTGTATATACAGGGGGTACCGGTACAGAGTCAATGTGCGGGGGCACTGGTTAGTCGAAGTCATTGAGCTAATATTTACATGTAGCTAGAGTTAAAGTGACTATGCTTAGAGAGTAGCAGCAGTGAAAAAGGTGGGTCTGGGTAGCCCTTTGATTAGTTGTTCAGGAGTCTTATGGCTTGGGGGAAGAAGCTGTTAAGAAGCCTTTTGGACCTAGACTCGGAGCTCCGGTACCGCTTGTCGTGCGATAGCAGAGAGGACAGTCTATGACTAGGAATAGGCTTTGTCGTGCCCTCTTCATGACTGTCTTAGTAGTGTGTTTGAAACAAGATAGTTTGTTGGTGATGTGGACACCAAGGGACTTGAAGCTCTCAACCTGCTCCACTGCAGCCCAGTCGATGAGAATGGGGGCGTGTTCGGTCCTCCTTTTCCTGTAGTCCACAATCATCTCCTTAGTCTTGATTACGTTGAGGAAGAGGTTGTTGTCCTGGCACCACACGGCCAGGTCTCTGACCTCCTCCCTACATGCTGTCTCATCGTTGTTGGTGATCAGGCCACCCGCTGTTGTGTCATTGTTAAACTTGATGATGGTGTTGGAGTCGTGTCTGGCCATGCAGTCATGAGTGAACAGGGAGTACAGGAGGGGACTGAGCACGCACCCCTGAAGGGCCCCCTTGTTGAGGATCAGCGTGGTGGATGTTTTGTTAACTACCCTTACCACCTACGGGCGGCCCATCAGGAGATCCAGGATCCAGTTGCAGAGGTGTTTAGTCGAGAGGATCCTTAGCTTAGTGATGAGCTTTGAGGGCACTATGGTGTTGAACGCTGAGCTGTAGCCAATGAATAGCATTGTCACATAGGTGTTCCTTTTGGAAAGGGCAGTATTGAGTGCAATAGAGATTGGATCATCTGTGGATCTGTTGGGGCGGTATGCAAATAGGAGTGGGTCTAAAGTGTCGGTTTTAGCCAGCCGGCTAATTTTAACCGCAGTCCCTGGGCAGGTTATTAAAAACAATTACAATATAGACAATCATTGAGCAGTGAGCACATGCAGAGCAACATAGGACAAGCAAGACATAGCATACAGACAGAGCAACATAGGACAAGCAAGACGTAGCATACAGACAGAGCAACATAGAACAAAAAGCAGCCTGTAGTCTGTAATAGTTTGCAAGCCCTGCCACATCTGACGAGCGTTGGAACCGGTGTAGTATCAATCTTAGTCCTGTATTAATGCTTTGCCTGTTTGATGGTTCGTCGAAGGACATAGCAGGATTTCTTGTAAGCTTCCGGGTTAGAGTCCAGTAGAAAGCAGCAGCTCCACCCTTTAGCTCAGTGCAGATGTTGCCTATAATCCATGGCTTCTGGTTGGGGTATGTATTCGTGGTCACTGTGGGGACGACATCATTGATGCACTTATTGATGAAGCCTGTGTTGTACTCCTCAATGCCATCGGAAGAATCCTGGAACATATTCCAGTCTGTGCTAGCAAAACAGTTCTGTAGCTTAGTATCTGCTTCATCTGACCACTTTCTTGTCGACCGAGTCACTGGTGCTTCCGGCTTTAGATTTTGTTCGTAAGCAGGAATCAGAAGAAAATAATTAGTCAGATTTGCCAAATGGAGGGCGATGGAGAGATTTGTACGCATCTCTGTATGTTGAGTAAAAGTGGTCTAGAATTTTTTTCCATCTGGTTGCACATTTAACATGCTAGTAGAAATTAGGTAAAAACGAGTTTCCCTACATTAAAGTCCCAGGCCACAACGAGCGCCGCCTATGGGCTCCCAAGTGGTGCAGCGGTCTAAGGCACTGCATCACAGTGCACGCTTTTCATCCGGACATCAAAATAATGCCCCCTATCCCAAACAAGGTCAACTCCCTGGCCACTAGGAGTGCTGCCTCTGGATGAGCGCTTTCCTGTTTGCTTATGGCCGTATACAGCTCATTGAGTGCGGTCTTAGAGCTAGCATCGGTTTGTGGTGGTATATAGACAGCTACGAAAAATACAGATGAAAACTCTCTCGGTAAATATTGTGGTCTACAGCTTATCAAGAGATACTCAACCTCAGGTGAGCAAAAACTCAAGACTTCCTTAGATTTCATGCACCAGCTGTTGTTTACAAATATACACTGCTCAAAAAAATAAAGGGAACACTAAAATAACACATCCTAGATCTGAATGAATGAAATATTCTTATTAAATACTTTTTTCTTTACATAGTAGAATGTGCAGACAACAAAATCACACAAAAATTATCAATGGCAATCAAATTTATCAACCCATGGAAGTCACACTACAGGCTGATCCAACTTTGATATAATGTCCTTAAAACAAGTCAAAATGAGGCTCAGTGGTGTGTGTGGCCTCCACGTGCCTGTATGACCTCCCTACAACGCCTGGGCATGCTCCTGATGAGGTGGCGGATGGTCTCCTGAGGGATCTTCTCCCAGACCTGGACTAAAGCATCCGCCAACTCCTGGACAGTCTGTGGTGCAACGTGGCGCTGGTGGATGGAGTGAGACATGATGTCCCAGATGTGCGGATTCAGGTCTGGGGAACGGGCGGGCCAGTCCATAGAATCAATGCCTTCCTCTTGCAGCAACTGCTGACACACTCCAGCCACATGAGGTCTAGCACTGTCTTGCATTAGGAGGAACCCAGGGCCAACCGCACCAGCATATGGTTTCACAAGGGGTTTGAGGATCTCATCTCGGTACCTAATTGCAGTCAGGCTACCTCCGGCGAGCACATGGAGGGCTGTGCGGCCCCCCAAAGAAATGCCACCCCACACCATGACTGACCCACCGCCAAACCAGTCATGCTGGAGGATGGTGCAGGCAGCAGAACGTTCTCCACGGCGTCTCAAGACTCTGTCACATCTGTCACATGCTCAGTGTGAACCTGCTTTTATCTGTGAAGAGCACAGGGCGCCAGTGGCGAACTTGCCAATCTTGGTGTTCTCTAGCAAATGCCAAACGTCCTGCACGGTGTTGGGCTGTAAGCACAACCCCCACCTGTGGACGTCGGGTCCTCATACCATCCTCATGGAGTCTGTTTCTGACCGTTTGTGCAGACACATGCACATTTGTGGCGTGCTGGAGGTCATTTTGCAGGGCTCTGGCAGTGCTCCCCTCCTGCTCCTCCTTGCACAAAGGTGGAGGTAGCGGTCCTGCTGCTGGGTTGTCGTCGTTCAGCCACGACTCGGTGAAACATAAGATATTACAGTTTTTAATGTCCCGTTGGTAGTAATCGTAGTTTGTCTATTTTATTATCGATTGATTGTACATTGGCTAATAGGACCGATGGTCCTTGCAGACTTGTTTTCGAGTTTCTGTGCGTTTTGTTGCCAACCTGTTTTGCTACCTGACAACTTTACGGTTTTTACTTTTTAATTATTTTTTTCCTCAACTTTTTCACTCCAGACACTTTATCTGGACACGATTCGTCAGGACCTCCAACAGCCGAAGCTAAGTAGTAACATTAACATGATGCCTTCTAATTGCAGTCGCTGTACTCGCCTTACGGTGAGGATAGCTGTGCTACAATCCCAGCTTCAGACGCAATCGTTAGGCAAGGGTAATTTCCGTGTAGGAAAGGATGAAACAGCGTCTGTGCCACCAGTAAGTACAGATAGCAGTATAAATCCCCTGGCACAGTCCCCGCAGCCGGACAACTTTCTCACGGTTTCTGGAAGGAAATGCTGTAGGAACGCTCAACCGGTGTCGCTCATTCAGCCGACAGAAACTTTCAACCGGTTTTCCCCATTAAGCAGCGGGTCGGAGTCAGAGGCCGAGTCTTCTCTGGTCTCTACTCCTCCCGTTACGGGGTCTGAGACGCCGAAGCTTCCCACCATTAGCTCTGACAAATTGAAAACTAGTCATTGGCGACTCCATTACCCGCAGTATTAGACTTAAAACGAATCATCCAGCGATCACCAGGGGGCAGGGCTACCGACGTTAAGGCTAATCTGAAGATGGTGCTGGCTAAAGCTAAAACTGGCGAGTGTAGAGAGTATAGAGATATTGTTATCCACGTCGGCACCAATGATGTTAGGATGAAACAGTCAGAGATCACCAAGAGCAACATAGCTTCTGCGTGTAAATCAGCTAGAAAGATGTGTCGGCATCGAGTAATTGTCTCAGGCCCCCTCCCAGTTAGGGGGAGTGATGAGCTCTACAGCAGAGTCTCACAACTCAATCGCTGGTTGAAAACTGTTTTCTGCCCCTCCCAAAAGATAGAATTTGTAGATAATTGGCCCTCTTTCTGGGACTCACCCACAAACAGGACCAAGCCTGACCTCCTGAGGAGTGACGGACTCCATCCTAGCTGGAGGATCTACCAACATGGACAGGGCTCTAACTCCTCTAGCTCCACAATGAAATAGGGTGCAGGCCAGGCAGCAGGCTGTTAGCCAGCCTGCCAGCATTGTGGAGTCTGCCACTAGCACAGTCAGTGTAGTCAGCTCAGCTATCACCATTGAGACCGTGTCTGTGCCTCGAACTAGGTTGGGCAAAACTAAACATGGCGGTGTTCGCCTTAGCAATCTCACTAGGATAAAGACCACCTCCATTCCTGTCATTATTGAAAGAGATCATGATACCTCACATCTCAAAATAGGGCTACTTAATGTTAGATCCCTTACTTCAAAGGCAATTATAGTCAATGAACTAATCACTGATCATAATCTTGATGTGATTGGCCTGACTGAAACATGGCTTAAGCCTGATGAATTTACTGTGTTAAATGAGGCCTCACCTCCTGGCTACACTAGTGACCATATCCCCCGTGCATCCCGCAAAGGCGGAGGTGTTGCTAACATTTACGATAGCAAATTTCAATTTACAAAAAAAAAAATGACGTTTTCGTCTTTTGAGCTTCTAGTCATGAAATCTATGCAGCCTACTCAATCACTTTTTATAGCTACTGTTTACAGGCCTCCTGGGCCATATACAGCGTTCCTCACTGAGTTCCCTGAATTCCTATCGGACCTTGTAGTCATAGCAGATAATATTCTAATCTTTGGTGACTTTAATATTCACATGGAAAAGTCCACAGACCCACTCCAAAAGGCTTTCATCGACTCAGTGGGTTTTGTCCAACATGTCTCTGGACCCACTCACTGTCACAGTCATACGCTGGACCTAGTTTTGTCCCATGGAATAAATGTTGTGGATCTTAATGTTTTTCCTCATAATCCTGGACTATCGGACCACCATTTTATTACGTTTGCAATTGCAACAAATAATCTGCTCAGACCCCAACCAAGGAACATCAAAAGTCGTGCTATAAATTCACAGACAACACAAAGATTCCTTGATGTCCTTCCAGATTCCCTCTGTCTACCCAAGGACGCCAGAGGACAAAAATCAGTTAACCACCTAACTGAGAAACTCAATTTAACCTTGCGCAATACCCTAGATGCAGTTGCACCCCTAAAAACTAGAAACATTTCTCATAAGAAACTAGCTCCCTGGTACACAGAAAATACCCGAAATTGGAACGGAAATGGCGCCACACCAAACTGGAAGTCTTCCGACTAGCTTGGAAAGACAGTACTGTGCAGTACCGAAGAGCCCTTACTGCTGCTCGATCATCCTATTTTTCTAACTTAATTGAGGAAAATAAGAACAATCCGAAATTCCTTTTTGATACTGTCGCATAGATAACTAAAAAGCAGCATTCCCCAAGAGAGGATGACTTTCACTTTAGCAGTGATAAATTCATGAACTTCTTTGAGGAAAAGATTATGATTATTAGAAAGCAAATTACGGACTCCTCTTTAAATCTGCGTATTCCTTCAAAGCTCAGTTGTCCTGAGTCTGCACAACTCTGCCAGGACCTAGGATCAAGAGAGACGCTCAAGTGTTTTAGTACTATATCTCTTGACACAATGATGAAAATAATCATGGCCTCTAAACCTTCAAGCTGCATACTGGACCATATTCCAACTAAACTACTGAAAGAGCTGCTTCCTGTGCTTGGCCCTCCTATGTTGAATATAATAAACGGCTCTCTATCCACCGGATGTGTACCAAACTCACTAAAAGTGGCAGTAATAAAGCCTCTCTTGAAAAAGCCAAACCTTGACCCAGAAAATATAAAAAACTATCGGCCTATATCGAATCTTCCATTCCTCTCAAAAATTTTAGAAAAGGCTGTTGCCCAGCAACTCACTGCCTTCCTGAAGACAAACAATGTATACGAAATGCTTCAGTCTGGTTTTAGACCCCATCATAGCACTGAGACGGCACTTGTGAAGGTGGTAAATTACATTTTAATGGCATCGGACCGAGGCTCTGCATCTGTCCTCGTGCTCCTAGACCTTAGTGCTGCTTTTGATACCATCGATCACCACATTATTTTGGAGAGATTGGAAACCCAAATTGGTCTACACGGACAAGTTCTGGCCTGGTTTAGATCTTATCTGTCGGAAAGATATCAGTTTGTCTCTGTGAATGGTTTGTCCTCTGACAAATCAACTGTAAATTTCGGTGTTCCTCAAGGTTCCGTTTTAGGACCACTATTGTTTTCACTATATATTTTACCTCTTGGGGATGTTATTCGAAAACATAATGTTAACTTTCACTGCTATGCGGATGACACACAGCTGTACATTTCAATGAAACATGGTGAAGCCCCAAAATTGCCCTTGCTAGAAGCATGTGTTTCAGACATAAGGAAGTGGATGCCAGCAAACGTTCTACTTTTAAACTCAGACAAAACAGAGATGCTTGTTCTAGGTCCCAAGAAACAAAGAGATCTTCTGTTGAATCTGACAATTAATCTTAACGGTTGTACAGTCGTCTCAAATAAAACTGTGAAGGACCTCGGCGTTACTCTGGACCCTGATCTCTCTTTTGAAGAACATATCAAGACCATTTCAAGGACAGCTTTTTTCCATCTACGTAACATTGCAAAAATCAGAAACTTTCTGTCCAAAAATGATGCAGAAAAATAATCCATGCTTTTGTCACTTCTAGGTTAGACTACTGCAATGCTCTACTTTCTGGCTACCCGGATAAAGCACTAAATAAACTTCAGTTAGTGCTAAATACGGCTGCTAGAATCCTGACTAGAACCAAAAAATTGGATCATATTACTCCAGTGCTAGCCTCTCTACACTGGCTTCCTGTCAAAGCAAGGGCTGATTTCAAGGTTTTACTGCTAACCTACAAAGCATTACATGGGCTTGCTCCTACCTATCTTTCCGATTTGGTCCTGCCGTACATACCTACACGTACACTACGGTCACAAGACACAGGCCTCCTAATTGTCCCTAGAATTTCTAAGCAAACAGCTGGAGGCAGGGCTTTCTCCTATAGAGCTCCATTTTTATGGAACGGTCTGCCTACCCATGTCAGAGACGCAAACTCGGTCTCAACCTTTAAGTCTTTACTGAAGACTCATCTCTTCAGTGGGTCATATGATTGAGTGTAGTCTGGCCCAGGAGTGGGAAGGTGAACGGAAAGGCTCTGGAGCAACGAACCGCCCTTGCTGTCTCTGCCTGGACGGTTCCCCTCTTTCCACTGGGATTCTCTGCCTCTAGCCCTATTACAGGGTCTGAGTCACTGGCTTACTGAGGCTCTCTCATGCCGTCCCTGGAGGGGGTGCGTCACCTGAGTGGGTTGATTCACTGATGTGGTCATCCTGTCTGGGTTGGCGCCCCCCCCCCCCCCCTTGGGTTGTGCCGTGGCGGAGGTCTTTGTGGGCTATACTCAGCCTTGTCTCAGGATGGTAAGTTGGTGGTTGAAGATACCCCTCTAGTGGTGTGGGGGCTGTGTGTTTGGCAAAGTGGGTGGGGTTATATCCTTCCTGTTTGGCCCTGTCCGGGGGTGTCCTCGGATGGGGCCACAGTGTCTCCTGACCCCTCCTGTCTCAACCTCCAGTATTTATGCTGCAGTAGTTTATGTGTTGGGGGGCTAGGGTCAGTTTGTTATATCTGGAGCACTTCTCCTGTCCTATTCGGTGTCCTGTGTGAATCTAAGTGTGCGTTCTCTAATTCTCTCCTTCTCTCTTTCTTTCTCTCTCTCGGAGGACCTGAGCCCTAGGACCATGCCCCAGGACTACCTGACATGATGACTCCTTGCTGTCCCCAGTCCACCTGACCGTGCTGCTGCTCCAGTTTCAACTGTTCTGCCTTATTATTATTCGACCATGCTGGTCATTTATGAACATTTGAACATCTTGGCCATGTTCTGTTATAATCTCCACCCGGCACAGCCAGAAGAGGACTGGCCACCCCACATAGCCTGGTTCCTCTCTAGGTTTCTTCCTAGGATTTGGCCTTTCTAGGGAGTTTTTCCTAGCCACCGTGCTTCTACACCTGCATTGCTTGCTGTTTGGGGTTTTAGGCTGGGTTTCTGTACAGCACTTTGAGATATCAGCTGATGTACGAAGGGCTATATAAATACATTTGATTTGATTGGATTTGATTTGATTAAAGGTAGCTTACCGTCTCAGCGTCGGATTCTTACAAGGCACCAGGACCTTCGTCCCCGTCTTTCTGCTGCGAATGATGGGGATGAAGGCCTTGTCGGGTGTCTGAAGTAAATCATTCCCTTCCTTCTAAGACTCGTTGAAGAAAAAGTATTCCTCCGGTACGGGGTGAGTAATCGCTGTCCTGATATTTAGAAGCTCTTTTCGGTCATAAGACACGGTGGCAGAAACATTATGTACAAAATAAGTTACAAATAACGTGAAAAAACATACACAATAGCACAATTGGTTACTTGATCATAAAACTTCAGCCATCTCCTTTGGCGCCATTAGGTCAACTAGGTCTTTCTTTGCAGCACTTCAATGGACAATATTAAAGAAAAAACACCAGTCTCAATGTCAACAATGAAGAGGCGACTCCAGATTCCTGGCCTTCTAGACAGCACAGAACAGAGCAAACTAGCTCTGCTAAAAAAATAAAAAAAAACTCATACTGGCCCAAAAAATATTAAATATTAAGATGGGAAAAATAACACAGACACTGGACAGAGGAACTCTGCCTAGAAGGCCAGTATCCCAGAGTCGCCTCTTCACTGTTGATGTTGAGACTGGTGTTTTGAAGGTGCAGCTGCCAGTTGAGGACTTGTGAGGCGTCTGTCCTCTTGCTTAGTTGTGCACCGGGGCCTCCCACTTCTCTTTCTATTCTGGTTCTGTGAAGGGAGTAGTACACAGCATTGTACGAGATCTTCAGTTTTGGCAATTTCTCACAAGGAATTGCCTTCATTTCTCAGTACAAGAATAGATTGAGGAGTTTCAGAAGAAAATGCTTTGTTTCTGGCCATTTTGAACCTGTAATCGAACCCAGAAAGTCTGATGCTCCAGATACTCAACTAGTTTAAAGAAGGTTTTATTGCTTTATTGCCAGTTTTATTGCTTCTTTAACTTGTCTGGGAACAGCCCAGGAACTGGTTGAAAATATCAGGGAAGACACTTGCCAGTTGGTCAGCGCATCCTGGTACTCCATATGGCCCTGCAGCCTTGTTCCTAGCGGAATATCTCTCCAACAGCCAATGAAATTGCAGGGTGCCAAATACAAATCAACAGAAATCTCCTAAATCAAAATACTCAAACATACAAGTATTAGGCACCATTTTAAAGACAAAATTATCGGTAATCCAGCCACAGTGTCTGATTTAAAAAATGCTTTACAGCGAAAGCTACACAAACGATTATGTTAGGTCACCACCAAGTCACAGAAAAACACAGCAGTTTTTCCAACCAAAGAGAGGTGTCACAAAAAGCACAAATATAAATCAAATTAATCACTAACCTTTGATGATCTTCATCAGATGACACTCATAAGGCTTCATGTTACACAATACATGTATGTTTTGTTCGATAAAGTGCATATTTATATCCATAAATCTCATTTTACATTGGCGTGTTATGTTCAGTTGTCCCAAAACAGGCAGTGATTTTGCAGAGGTCCACATCAAATTCACAGAAATACTCATTATAAATGTTGATGAAAATTCAAGTGTTATGCATGGAACTTTAGATAAACTTCTCCTTAATGCAACCGCTGTGTCAGCCAAAATAAATATCCGCCATGTTGCGCAGTCAACATTAGTCAGAAATAGAATTATAAATATTAACTTACCTTTGATGATCTTCATCAGAATGCACTCCCAGGAATCCGCGTCCCACAATACATTTTTGATTTGTTCGATAAAGTTCATCATTTATGTCCATACACCTCCTTTTGTTTGGTAAATCGAAACGCGCGTGCAACTTCCAGCGGAAAGGTCGGACAAAAATTCAAAAAAGTTATATTACTGGTCGTAGAAACATATCAAACTATGTATAGAATCAATCTTTAGGATGTTATCATAAATGTTCTATAATGTTCCAACCGGAGAATTTCATTGTATGTAGAAAAGCAATGGAGCGAGAGTTACCTCTCATGTGAATGCGCTTGAAGCTGCTGGCAGACCTCTGACTCATTCCCCTCTCATTCAGCCCCCCTTCATAGTAGAAGCATCAAACAACGTTCTAAAGACGGTTGACATCTAGTGGAAGCCTTTGGAAGTGCAACAAAACCAATATACCCACTGTGTATTCGATAGGGGCTGAGTTCAAAAACTACTAACCTCAGATTTCCCACTTCCTGTTTGGATTTTTTCTCAGGTTTTTGCCTGCCATATGAGTTCTGTTATACTCACAGACATCATTCAAACAGTTTTAGGAACTTCAGAGTGTTTCCTATCCAATACTAATAATAATATGCATATATTAGCAACTGAGGAGAGACTGAGGAGCTGAGGAGCAAGCCGTTTACTCTGGGCACCTTTCATCCAAGCTACTCAATACAGCCCCTGCAGCCATAAGAAGTTAATAACCTGAACCAGACTACAGGCACTGGTTATAGTGAGAAGTTTCCTGTTGAGTGGACAGACAATAAAAACCTGTCAATATCCAGGTCCCCAAGAAAGTAGACCTCTCTGTTTACATCACATACACTATCAAGAATTTTACACATATTATTTAGAAACTGACTGTCAGCACTTGGTGACTGTCAGCACTTTAGATGAGGCAGGTGAACCTGCAACTACAACACTTCAATAACACTTGACATGAGACCTTCTCTAAGCATTACAGGGATATAGCTCTGAATATATATATTGAATAAATATATTGTGGTATCCCAGGAGGTCTACCCCGGGGGATAGTAATAGAGGGGAGGTATGTGAGGCGATGTTGGCTGCCTCTGCTGGGAATACGGGAGCTGGGGACCCCGACACTGACAGCTCTAAGTGGAGGTAATTAGAATAAAGTGCTGTGGAGGCCAAATAAAAGGAGCACGGTGGCACAACGCAAGAGAGAAAGGAGAGAAGAATGGGGAGAGACCGACACCAGGCGAAAGGAGAGAAGAATGGGGAGAGACCGACACCAGGCGAAAGGAGAGAAGAATGGGGAGAGACCGACACCAGGCGAAAGGAGAGAAGAATGGGGAGAGACCGACACCAGGCGAAAGGAGAGAAGAATGGGGAGAGACCGACCGACACCAGGCGAAAGGAGAGAAGAATGGGGAGAGACCGACACCAAGCGAAAGGAGAGAAGAATGGGGAGAGACCGACACCAAGCGAAAGGAGAGAAGAATGGGGAGAGACCGACACCAGGCGAAAGGAGAGAAGAATGGGGAGAGACCGACACCAGGCGAAAGGAGAGAAGAATGGGGAGAGACCGACACCAGGCGAAAGGAGAGAAGAATGGGGAGAGACCGACACCAGGCGAAAGGAGAGAAGAATGGGGAGAGACCGACACCAGGCGAAAGGAGAGAAGAATGGGGAGAGACCGACACCAGGCGAAAGGAGAGAAGAATGGGGAGAGACCGACACCAAGCGAAAGGAGAGAAGAATGGGGAGAGACCGACACCAAGCGAAAGGAGAGAAGAATGGGGAGAGACCGACACCAGGCGAAAGGAGAGAAGAATGGGGAGAGACCGACACCAGGCGAAAGGAGAGAAGAATGGGGAGAGACCGACACCAGGCGAAAGGAGAGAAGAATGGGGAGAGACCGACACCAGGCGAAAGGAGAGAAGAATGGGGAGAGACCGACACCAGGCGAAAGGAGAGAAGAATGGGGAGAGACCGACACCAGGCGAAAGGAGAGAAGAATGGGGAGAGACCGACACCAGGCGAAAGGAGAGAAGAATGGGGAGAGACCGACACCAGGCGAAAGGAGAGAAGAATGGGGAGAGACCGACACCAGGCGAAAGGAGAGAAGAATGGGGAGAGACCGACACCAGGCGAAAGGAGAGAAGAATGGGGAGAGACCGACACCAGGCGAAAGGAGAGAAGAATGGGGAGAGACCGACACCAGGCGAAAGGAGAGAAGAATGGGGAGAGACCGACACCAGGCGAAAGGAGAGAAGAATGG
Source organism: Oncorhynchus clarkii lewisi (assembly GCF_045791955.1). Taxonomy (NCBI): domain Eukaryota; kingdom Metazoa; phylum Chordata; class Actinopteri; order Salmoniformes; family Salmonidae; genus Oncorhynchus; species Oncorhynchus clarkii. The sequence goes on from NC_092155.1 coordinate 81,431,237, forward strand.
GGAGACCGACACCAGGCGACCGACCAGGCGAAAGGAGAGAAGAATGGGGAGAGACCGACACCAGGCGAAAGGAGAGAAGAATGGGGAGAGACCGACACCAGGCGAAAGGAGAGAAGAATGGGGAGAGACCGACACCAGGCGAAAGGAGAGAAGAATGGGGAGAGACCGACACCAGGCGAAAGGAGAGAAGAATGGGGAGAGACCGACACCAGGCGAAAGGAGAGAAGAATGGGGAGAGACCGACACCAGGCGAAAGGAGAGAAGAATGGGGAGAGACCGACACCAGGCGAAAGGAGAGAAGAATGGGGAGAGACCGACACCAGGCGAAAGGAGAGAAGAATGGGGAGAGACCGACACCAGGCGAAAGGAGAGAAGAATGGGGAGAGACCGACACCAGGCGAAAGGAGAGAAGAATGGGGAGAGACCGACACCAG